>NW_017307084.1:758848-793032 GCF_000935625.1 Nanorana parkeri
TGTAAATTTTAAGTTTCAGTTGTGGCTATATACCAGTAAGAAATATTGTACCATGTATAATGTTATCAGCCAAGCCATATTATACACAAGAGTTCTGCAGTTGTGCTATCACCCAGTAATTGGTTACTTTTCTTTTGTCTGAAACCTGTTATTAAGCTCCTATACACACCCTACAATAAATATTTGCTGCTAACTATACCAGTTGAAAGTCAAACATCATCTATTTGCTGCTGAATAGTTACAAAATGTTACAAAGTAAGGAGCTAGATCAATATGGTCAGTAATGCCCTAATGTTTTAGCACAGGGCGCCTAAAGGCCTAAGGCCGGCCCTGGTTCCCCTGCTGCTTATACTGTGGCAATCTTGGCACTAGTCACACCCTTTCCCCACTTAGGGCATCAATTAGGTTTTCTCTGGAATGAGCAGTACGTGTGTACAGTGGTGTGTTTAGGTTTTGTGCTGCCCTGGGCAAGACTACACTCGTGCACCCCCCTCATCTAAATTTGCCCTATCGCCTACCGCATATCCCACATGAGACCTTGTAGAACCCACCACAGACCCCGCAAAGCCCACCACAGACCCCGCAAAGCCCACCACAGACCCCGCATAGACTACCACAGACCCCGCATAGACTACCACAGACCCTGCATAGACTACCACAGACCCTGCATAGACTACCAAAGACCCCGCATAGCCCACCTGAGAATTTGTAGAGCCCACCACAGATCCCACATTGCCAACCACAAACCCTGCATAGCCCATCATAGACTCCGCATAGCCCACCTGGGACCCTGCAGAGTCCACCACAGACCCTGCAGAGCCCCCCTGGTACTCAGATGGGTTGTGCAGGATCTTTGGTGGGCTGTGCAGTGTCCCTGCACCCATGTGCTCCTCCACGTACTTGAAGCCCCCCAAGCCAGCCTCCGGGTCATCCCTACATCAGAGGCTGGAGTATGGGCAGCCCCGAGCTGCCCGCAGCTCTGCTGGCCGGGCCGCGTTTTACCCGGCCCAGCCCTGCCTCTGGTCCTGCCTCGGCCCCTCCTCCACCTCATTTCTGTGCTGGAACAGCCTGCAGATCTATGCAAACTGAAAGTACTGCTGTGCAAATCGGTGCACTGCTGTGTACGTTCTGAATCTGCAGTATGGAGATCTTGAGAAAGCATTGCTGCAAGCAAATGTTGCTCAGCAACATACTAATGCTTCCCAGCAACAGGCCACTGCTGCACAGCAATGGGCTTATCAGCAGAATGTGGCACGGCAAGACACTTATAGACTGTTGCCTGCTCTGCCAATAAAGAGGAACCAACAGGTCCTAACAGAAGTGGTGCAGCAGTTGGCAACCCGGACTTCAGGTGTTTTTGCCATGACATCCATTCAGGCGCAGTAAGCCATCACCTACAAAGAATGATGGCTCCAAATGATGTAGTGGCCTACTTCTGTACTTTTGAGAGACCTGCAGAAGGGCAGGTCTGGCCTAAAGAACGGAGGGCAGCACATGTCATGCCATTGTTATCTGGAGACTCTGAAAAACCATACTTTGTCCCAGATGATGAACTGGATTATGAAAATTGAAAGCAGAGCTCCTGTGGTGTCTGGGGGTGAAAACCTGGAAAAGAACACAATAAGTACACAGCTGGAGCCAGGAGGAAGGTTCTCCCCATTCCCAAATGTATGGCGAGAGTCACCATAGACCAGTTCCTGAGGGCTCTACCTCCAGAGCTGCAAAGGTGGGTGAGCCAAGCCAATCCATCATTGCCAGATCACCTTGTGGAGCATTACTCTGCATTAATCAGGATCTCTTGGCTGAATCTACAGCTTTTAGATCCCTAACAATCAAGAGGACATTGCCTTAGCAACCATTTAAAATATAGCTTCACATCTTTCAAAGCCACAAAGACATCAAGAGGCCTGCAAGAATGGACGGAGGGCTGCCTCCTGTTGGGAGGCTGTGCTTGTGTGTAGTGAGTGAGGTCATAAACTCACCAAGTGCTCACTGACCCAGAAGCTTATGGAGTGTGGTCTAGACCCTTGGTTCTCAACTGGTGGGTCGTGACCCAAAAGTGGGCCGCGACTCTGTGTTTAGTGGGTCGCTGCATTCCTTCCACTTTTCTAGGCAAGAGGCTCCCCTGCCTACCCGTAGTGCATCACTGTCAGCTCTCGTGCCAAGCAGCCATTCAGAATATGCTGCCGGGGCCGAGTGTCAGCTTGAGGTGGGGTGGGCTGAGGGTATGGCAGCGAGGGAGCTCCATCCCTACGCGCATTGCTTACAGCTCCCTCGTGTCCTATAGAGGTGCCTGGACCAGAGTGACATTACATTCTGGCTCCCGTCACCTTTACGGGGGGCGCAAGGGAGCTGTACAAGCAATGCACATATGGATGGAGTTTTGGAGTGTGTATGGTTGTGTATGTATATCAGTGTTTTTGAGGGCCCGTTCACACTAGTACAGTGCATTACTCGCACAGTCCCACGTGATTAACCCACTGTACCATGCAATCGCACCTACTACGCGTTCTGGTGTTGGAGGTATGTTGCTTTGCCATTCATTTGAATGTTATCACAAACGCACCTTCCACCACAGTTTGTTCACCTGCACCAGAACATGCGGTACCGCAATGCCACGCGTTGAATTGCAGTGCGACTTTGGGTTGCGACTTAAGGACCAAGGACTAATGTAGGTCCTGAGGTTACACCAGTTGAGAACCACTGGTCTAGACTGACAGTTGCCCTTGTTTGCACTTACGTATGGTAGAGATAAATGGGGAAAGTGTGCATGGGCCCCTAGGCTCTGTGGGCCTAGTTTCCCTGGTACATACCGAGCTTGTCAACCCCGAGCATTTGGCCCAGTGCCAGTTAGGAGTAGAGTGTACACAGTGACTGTAGTAAGTACTTCACAATGCTAGTAACCTTTGAAACCAGTCATGGAACTGTTTGCCTTGAAGTGTGTAAAGGTGAGAAAAAGGGCCCTGATCCTAAAACTCCCATAGTGTCCATGGAGTAGACACCTGATCCATTTGAACATAACTCTGATAGTAGTGCTCTAGGGTTGGCCATTGATAATAGTGTATCTTTTCCCCTTGCAATTTTTGCTGATAAAACAAAGGTATCCCCAGATACCCCCGAGGTGCCCAGTATGCCAGAGCTAAAGGTCCATTGGTATTGACATTGGAATTGCCAAATTCCATTACCCCATTCTCACAATAGCATGGCAAAATTTAAAGGTAAACAATGGGAACCCAGTACCCCAGTGACAATGTGTTTTCTCATATTACATTCTACCATGACTTGTACCAGATTCAAAAAATTTGGGGTTACGTTGTGAAAATGGGCCTTTTAAGACAATGGTGATGGATTTTGTCACGATCCGGGGCACTGGGGCATGTGAGCTCTGGGTCTTGCGGAGCAAAAGGACTAGGAGTCTGCGCATTATCGGTAATGCACGATTAGAGTTGCAGGATCTAAGAAGGGCCAGGTCTTCCACAGAGCCTCTAATGGTGAGGATGATTGGCTGCTGGACACCTTCCAGGTTGCGGCCCTCAAGCGCATCCGCACAGACTCAGGAAACTGGTTGCAGTACCGAGGTGCTGGATACAACAGCAGGCCCATACACACATTGCATAGTCCAAACAATAGTGTGATAGGAGGCAGCAACAACATGGCTGTCCGTGTCCAAGATCTATTGTGTACATTTAATTCAAGCCTGGAAAGATAGAGAAGCCCTCCCTTAGTCACTGGAGGTAGGCTCCGAAGAAAAAGGCATATGGATAGTTCAGATAGTTGAGTTCCTGCCAAAAAGGATATCTTCTTAGAGATAGCAGGTTGCTCAGATTTAATTAAACATGACATTATCACAGACCTCAATTTTCAGATATGGGCTAAGCCCTATAATATTCCAGGGGCCCATAGACAGGCAATAGCCACATAGATACAGAGAATGTTAAATCTTGGACTAAATGAAGAGGTCAAAACCAATGGTGTAGCCCAATAGTCTTGATTCCCAAGCCTTATACGTTTATTATATTAAGGTTCAGGTATTAATATTTGATACCCCATGCCAAGGGTTCGCAAGCTCATTGAGAGGATGGATCCAGATTCATTCAACCCTTGGCCTCACAAGGTAATATTAGTAAAAGACTTTCAGAAAGATTTCTTGATCTAGACTGATGCTTTCAGTGTAGGGCCTAGTGCTGTTTTGTCACAGATGGTAACATTGTGGAGCAAAACATTTGGTTATTTATTTAAAAAGCTGATATCAGCCATAAGAAGCCTATAGCATTGTAGAGCCAGAGTGCCTGGCTATTAAACAGACACCAAAAGCTTTGTGATACTATCTACTGGGATATTGCTTTAGACTAATGATGGACGATGATCCTATACAATGAATAGCCCAGGCCTGCTGGTTCCTGGCTCTCAAAGATTTCTCCTTCAAGGTTGAGCATTGGGTGGGCTCTCATCAAAAAATGCAGATGCCCTCTTTAGAGCCCATTCTTTGGTAGCTGGCGTTCAAATCTACTGGTTTAAACAGAAGGGTAGGTACATGATAATAAGCCCCTTTGAGTCCAGGGCAGAGTTGTGGATGGGGATTACCTGTCACTTAGACTGTGGTATTTTTTTAAGATAAGCTGGTGGTAGTGATAGGTTTGTCTAGCAGTATGCAGGGGGTTAAAGCCCATCTCCAGGACGGAAATAAAATTTGCTGTGGGTTCCCTCCTCACTGCAAGCCTTAAATGCTGATTAACTCTAGGGGACAGAGGTAAAGGCTGTAGTACTTACCTTTAGACATGTGCAATTCCAAAAAATTTGTTTCGTTTCGTTTTAAATTCGGATTTGTATTATTTCGTTTTTCGGGATTCGGGTGTGAAAGTCAATGCGGAATTCGGATTCGGACGAAAGTCGTTAGCGGTAGTTCGTTCGAACATTCGTTTAGTTTTCGTTTCTTATTCGTTTCTTTCATTCGTTCGTTCGTTTGCAGCAAAATGACATTTGAGAGGGAAAATGTTTTTCTTCAACGAACGAAAAGAATAAGAAACGAAAACGAATGTTTGAACGAACTACCGCTACCGAATTTTTCGGAAACGGAAATTCGGATTCGTTTGCATTCGTTATATCTGTAATTCGGAATTCCGATACATCCGAATTTCCGAAAATTTGTCCGAATTTCGATTCGGAATGAAACGAATCGCACATGTATACTTACCTTGCTCCTCACATTGACATCTCTGTGAACTCTACGTTTAATGTTGACCCCTCCAACGAGGCCTTATACAGCAGCTAAAACCTTTCACGAGGCTATTTAAAATTAAGAGATAAAAGGTTTGGGTAGAAGTTATATATAGAAAGAGAATCTGTACATCTAGTTTTTGGATATGTAAATGTAATTAATGTTCTAATCATATTCATTTTATTGCTTTTTTTTATAGCTTCTAAGTATATGCATACAAGAGAGAAGCCATATTTTCTCCATGAATATACATACAGTGCTTCCTGCTCAGTACAGTACTGTCACTGTGTTTTACTGGTTCTTTCTCTCAGTGCAAGTAGAATAATTGGAAAAAATTAAATAAACTATGCCTAAATGTCTTACCGTGTAATTGCATTTACCCCAGCAGTTGTTCAGCAGGATAAGAAAGGGCATTTGTTCCATAGCCACCAGAAGGAAATCTGCAAATCTGTTTATAAAGTATAATCATGTAAATAAGAAAGCAAACAAGTAAAATGTAAAAGTCCTAACTTTACAATAATGGTTAAAAACCCAAAATACAATAGAGTTTTTTATTGCAATGTACAATGTGCCCAGTGTACAAGAGGCAAGCTGCCATAAATGCTCTTAAAGTGTATCTAAAGTCATTTAAAAAAAATGCTGGATACAGTGGTGAAGGAGTAGTGTGTATCCCCAACTGGAAAGATTCACCTTCTCTATTTGTCTTGGTGACCACTCACCAGAACTAAAAGTGATTAAAAAAATTGACATGTTGAGTTGTCACCAGAACAAAAAAATAGAGGTGAAATCTTTCAATGATGACACTAGTGTCAACTGTCTAGGGGAATTCCCCTGATTTTGGGAAGATCACCTCTCAGTTTCTGTTGTGTCTATAGGACAAAAAGTGAAGGAAATCTCCCCAATTAGACACCGATGACAAAAATCTGACAAGGCTTTTCACCATTCTCTACTCTGAAATGACAGAAAAATATGTTGGGCTTTAGATATGCTTTAAAGAATAAATGAATACTGATATGTGCCCCACTTGCCTTCTTATCAAAGTAATGAATATTTACTCTCAGAGCCATGATAACATCAGTCAGTGTCACTATATTACAGTGATAGTTAATGCTACATTTTGTTATATCAGCGTTGCACAATCAGTTTAACCCTTTTACTTTCATGGACGTAAGGGTTACGTCGGAACAGAACTACTTGCAGCAGGGCAGCAAAATAACCTATAGATCCACTGCATTTTCACAGGCTGTATGCTTATGGTTCAGCCATCAAAAACTTACAGCAATCCGGTCCCTAGGACTGACTGGAATTATGAATGGATGTGATCAGAGGCATGTAACTTTTTTTTTTTTCTTATTGGAACCCACTTTGGCACACAGATGGTTGCCATGTGTGCACTTTTGTGTGCTGAAATTCGTATGAGTTGAGAGGCACTGGCAAGGTGCATTGGGGCACCATTCAAAATGAATAACATTGCAACTCTTTGTTCTGCAGATTGCAAATTACCACAATGCATAAGTGTGAAGCAAGGTTTTTAGCTTATAGTGTATATAAAGGAAAAACGTTTTGGGGGAGCTATACATACACTATATATAGTTAGGCCCTGCTATACTAGCCCCTCTTCATGGTGTTGACAAGCATAGGAAAAGCTAGAGGTGTGTGAATGGCATCTGCCCCGCTATATGCTTGGTGGAACTTTAATAAATGAACCCCTTTAAATCACTTATTTACAATTTTCAAAAAAAGGTACAATTTAATCTTAAAAATGTTTCATTAACATTAATAAATCTTTTTATCTATTAGATTTAATAAGATTTTCAGAAGTTATGTTGTATTTGTGTGCACTAACGATAATCTTATTGTATTTTTTAAAAAATATTGTTTAATAAACATTTATGCAATTATCAAGGGACTTATAAAATCAATAGTACAATCTTTTAAATCTACAGGTCCTGTGCCTTCAGAAAATATATGGTTTGGGGTCTTTTACTTTCGAAACTGTAAGTGAAAAAAAAGGCAAGAAAGTGATCTTTAGAAAAAGATTTCTGGCCATCGTAGGTGAAAAATTGGAGGTTGGGCTAGGCAGGAAAAGGGTTAATCCACAGTGAGATTATCTCTACATTGTGCTTGTTGGCCTGGTTTCAAAAACCTTCTACGTCCATAATAAATCTAGAAAGCACTGCAAATAATGACTCTGAGGATAAATATTACAACCGATACCAAGTTGCTAAGCAGGTTATTTAGCAATGTGTTTGTTTGTTAATGATGCACTTAACACATCTTAATAGATACATATACTCCTATTATGTTTTCATTGACATACTTCTGTCACAGGAAAGATTGGACCAAAAATGTATCATGTTACCAAAACCAGTATAAAAATACAAAAGTAGAATTAAAAAAAAGCAAAACATAGCTTTGGAGAAAAGGCAGAGGATTTTTTTATTTTTTTCTTCCCTTTAGTTCCTGTTACAATCCAATCAAAGTCACTGTTTGCAGCTCAGAACTTAAGCTGTCAAGTTAAAGCTGCCCATACACTGCTTGAATTTTAAGCAGTGTGTGGCCACCTCCATTTGACAAAAGTTGATTTTTCAATTGACTTTTGTGGAAGGAGGTGGTCCAAAAATTTTCAGCCAAAATCTGACTGCAGGTAATTGGCACACACGTCGCTGTCTTAATACAAGAGCCCGTTGGAGGGAGTCTGCCATCCACACTGTTTAGGGTGAATGGGGTAAGTGAGCATTTTTTCTCGTTTGATCTGCGGGGTTGTATGACCAGCTTAACAGTTGCTCTTTGCAGGGACCAAGGGAAGAAACATTCATAAAAAGAAATCCTCTAAGATGTTTAGATAACATACTGTACAAGGTTCTCAACTGGTTGATCAACTTGCACCATGTATATAGGTAGCCTTGTCACACCAGCAACTTTGTAGCAAAGCATTGTAGCAGCTTCAAATCTTGTTTTACTTTATCTGGAGATTTGTAGCTGGTTACAAATGTGCTGCTGTAGCTGCAAGTAAAAATTTTTTATAGCTACAACTAACTAGTGCAACATGGCCATTACCAGATGCTTTCCAAAAACATGAGTAGCTACTGAAGTGGCAATTAAGTAGCTAGTTTCAATCACTGAAAGACTGAGCTAGAAATCTCTTGAATTGCTGAAACACTGACCTAATGAGAATTATTGTGTAGCCATTACAAATTGTGCTTACAAATCACTCCATGACATGGCCTTTAGGTGCCTCATGTAACACAAGTTTGACTAAAGATCTGATTCCCTCTTAGCAACCCACCAGCTTCTCCATTGTGTTTGGCTAGACCAGAATAGAACATGCAATGAAGATACTTATGGGATGCCAGGAAGGAAGTTTCACACATCATGCATGACCTCATGATCCTCAACTGCAGCTGATGCATCTCAGAGAAAAGTCTATTGCTTTAGTATGTTCTATAGCTGTTGTTCTCTTAAAATAATGATGGTGCTGGAGGTGCCTATCTATGGCCAGCTTAACCCCTAATCCCAAAAGGCCAGTAAGAGATAGTATGGGCATCTATGAGAGGAGGGAAGCAAGTAGCAAGGAATTCTAGCAGTGACAAGAATGTAAACAGCTGCGGGGCTGTAACATGCTGTTGTCGACTATATACTGAAAATATCTATTTTGGATGCATATGTTTGAATGGGTGTTCTCTCATGTCAAATATTGCACTTGTCAGTCTCATATAAATGTGTGAAATATAAAATAACCATAATAACGAAAGCTTTTACTACAGCTTTTAGTTTGGATAGAGTGGGAAAAAGTTAAACTTTCTGACAGGCTTTCATTTCTATCTGTGACCCCACTGGGGAGATTTTTCTTCACTTTTGTCTCTGTGACACCTGAACAAGAAATGGGGGTTGCAGTTGTTTCCAGGACAGGCATGGATAGCAATAAAGACATGGTTAGAAGTTCCTTCTTTATTCTACTAAAAATGTGTTTTTTTTGTGTCATTATTTGAGAAATTTCCTATCTGTTCCTGTCTCAACAAGAAGTGAAGGGAGATTGTCTCAATACAGCCTGTAGCAGGTTGTCATGTGGAGAGCTAGGAGAAATCCTGTCCAGGGTTTATGTATCACCCAGATTCCTGTCATACACCTTCCAGGTCCTCTAATCAGCCACTCTATGACGCTCTTTAGATGACAAATATCAGTGCTTGCCCCAGATTCATGTACCCGTTGGAAACAGGTACATAAGTTTGGCACAAGTGCTGCCATTTGTGGTGCGGAGGCTCAATGAGGCCAGAGTGTCCATCCTGACATTCAGTCCCACGTGCAGCTCAGTAATCAAAGGGTTCACAATACTGAGCTCTCCACCCGGC
Source organism: Nanorana parkeri (assembly GCF_000935625.1). Classification (NCBI taxonomy): domain Eukaryota; kingdom Metazoa; phylum Chordata; class Amphibia; order Anura; family Dicroglossidae; genus Nanorana; species Nanorana parkeri. The sequence goes on from NW_017307084.1 coordinate 768,419, forward strand.
CACTGCACCTTTCACACATAAGTCCTCAGTGACTGAGGACTTATACAGTAGATGGGCGGAGCCTGATGGGAGTGTTGAGATACTAGTTTCTCATCAGGTCCGCTCTGCTGCTATTTGTCAGTAGGCAGATTCCATAACTAATAGTGGGCTGGCATTGGCTACAGAGTTCACCCACTGCCTGCTTTCAATCAATAGTAGAGTGGACCTGATAGGGAACTAGTGCCTCAGCATGCCCATGAGGCTCTGCCCACTTGTAGGGTATGACCGAAAACTTCCTTAACAACCAGTGACATTGACAGCGCGGCAGAGCCTTATGGAAATACAAAGGAACTAGTTCCCCATCAGGTCCACTCTTCTACTGATTGACAGTAGGCAGTGGGTGGATTCTATCAAGAGCCAGCCTGCTATTGGCTATGGAATCCGCCTACTGTCTGCTGTCAATCAGCAGTGGAACAGACCTGATGGGAAACTAGTCTCTCGGTATCCCATCAGGTTACATCCACTTATCCACGTCATTGGCTGCTAAGCTTAGCAACCAGTAAATCAGCCCTGGCCATGAATGATCAGCTGCTGGAAAGGAGATTCCCCGGCTGACATTGGAATGTAAACAAAGGTGGGGAAGATGATGTCAACCCCTTTGGTGCCAAAAAAAAGCAGCAAAGGGGTTGATTGCACAAAGAGCTAGCAATCACAATTAAACTACCGTTTCATAACTGATCTTAATCTCTCCCTATGCAGTTTGCCAGCTTTCATTAGAGCTTCCAATTCACTGATACATTGGCTGCTCTGTGCCCTCCTTTTATACTGAGAGGGCTGGCTTATCCAAAACCCACTTATTGGTCCTTTAAAACCTTCTGGTCATAGTCCAAAGGCAATACAGTGTATTATGCTTGAAAATAAATTTCACAGGCATATCTGCAGAAACATTTACTGGAGCCACAATTCTGGAACCCGCAGGATTCACCTCAAACCCATGGTATTGGCGAGGTCCAACATTATCTACACTTATCAGTCCTTAGATGTGGTAGCTGCATTATTTTCTTTATTAAGGCTTTTTTCCCTTTTTTTCACCTGGTGATCCTCCCAGTAACACAGTTCCCATTCAAGGGTGACTACGTTTGCTACACTGTATGTATAGACTGTCTATCTTTGGGCTGCAAGCATTTCCCTCACTTATAATCTCCATTACATAGAGAGGAGGGCTTTTGTAGTGAACAAAAGATAGCAGGGAAAGCTGATATCTTGTTTGGGATATCAGTTCAGCGCACAGTAAATTCCATGGACACTGGAATTATTGCAAAATCAACAAGGCTTTTTCTGTGCATGTAGAAAATGTACTTAGCCAATAAAGAAAACGAATGTAGCCACCATGTCTAAGGACTGATAAGCTATAATAAATTACATTTTGGTTTTAGATATCCTTTAATGAAAGGGATATGGGGGCTTGTGTTCAGTGACCTTTTAAAAATTCTGCCTATCTGGCTATCAAGTTCATTCTCTAGCTTCAGTACTTTTTGATCCATTGCCCCAGAACATGGACAGAAAAAGAGAAATGACTACTAAATAGAAGTATTTTGTCCTGGTCCAACTTTCTTCTTTAATTTCCTAAACAAACTTAACAAAAAGTTTTATTTCCCTTTCAAAAAAAGCTTACTAAGTGTCCCTGTAAATGGTATTGCGGTTTATTTATCAGCTTCACTCGTCTGCATGCAATACCTGCATAATTTTATATAGAACTCACAAACAAGGTGAGATAGTTCAATTTCTGATATATTCATGACTTTTATACATATTATTACAATGAATAAAGGCTGCACACCAGCTAAAAAAAACACACAAGAATTACATTAATAAAATCACAGGATTAACGGCACATTAGCCCATTTTATTTAAAGAAAAGGAAACACAAAAAGTCCCTGGCTACAAAATGCTCTTTTTGAAGTAAGCTGTTTTTTGGCCTCTTTGTGAAATTTGATGCAATTTAAGTCAATTTCAGACTGAAGCCAAGTGTCCTGCTTCCGCGTCCTGGTTCCATTGTCTGAAACACAGAACCTTGGGCCAATGATAGCAGGTGGCTGCAGGGGGGAACAATGGCATATTATTAAAGGGAACATTGGAAGAGGCTATGCTGGAAGAAGCAGGCTGAATTCTCAGTCATTTTTATTTGCTAACTATTTTTTGCCAGAGACAGATGAACAGTAAAACGGCATGTGAAAGAGACCCAAATAAACAACAGCTGAAAGAGCCATTAACATCTCCCTTTTACATCTGTTTTTTTTTCCCACTTGAGCCTTTAACTGTTCACCCATAACCTGCATAAAAAAAGACCAGAACAACTAAAATAACAATCCCTGTGGTTAAAGATGCTTTTACCTATTTAATGCTACCAATAAAACATATTTGGCAGAAATTCCAAGGCTGCTCAGGCCAAAAACAAATATATTTAATTTTCAATAAAGCAAATGATTAGTGCTGTAGGATAAAAATGTTTCTTGGAACAGAGGGAAGCAGTTTTTGCTTGTCTGCCTTATTTTCAGCATGCTGTAGATGGTTAAGTGATGCCTTAGGAGTGCTTGGTAAGCATACGTTAATAACGGCTTATGGCATAAATAAACATTAAGCCCAAAAGCCAAACTATCATATTTATTCCAGGAGATAGCTATTAATAAGTCAACAGAAAGTATGTTTATGTCAACGTAAAAACAGTGCAGAGACTAAATGATTTTTTTTTGTCAGAAAAAAAAGGAAAAGGTAGAAAATAATTGTAAACCATTTGCTTTTTAAAAAAAATCATTATATATTATATAGAGTAAAAATAGGTGTAACTGCAAAAAACTGCATTATTACTTCCTACAGAGCAAATGTGGCAAATCAATAGGGATTCCAATTTGTTATCCAGTGCTACTGTTTGTTTATGGTGCTAGGATGAATATAGCTGATTTTTCTTGTTCTTTCCATTCTGTAAAAAGCAAACAAGATAAATTGTATGGTGGCAAACCACAACAGATAAAATTCTGCCAGAGGTGGAAAATGGATCTGTGCAATAGAAAATGTGCAATAATGTACTAATCATGGGTGGCCCCAATTTGTTACTCAATAAACTACAACCCCATTTCCAAAAAAGTTGGGACGCAGTGTAAAAGCTACTTAAAAACAGAATGCACTGATTTTCAAATCTCATAAACCCATATTTTTTTCACAATGGAAAATGTAAAACTGAGAAAGTGTACCATTTTAAGAAAAAAATAAGGTCATTTTGAAATTGATGGCAAAAACACTTGTCAAAAAAGTTGTAACAGGGCAACAAAAAGCTAGCAACGTTAGGCCTCTTTCACATGGGCTGATCAGGAGAGGATCCATGCACGGATCCTCTCCTGATCACAGCAGTACTTAGCGGATGTCACCACTGTGACATCCGTGTCCCTACAGTTTTTTCCTCCACCTTGCGATGGAGGAATAAAATGGAATCTGCCGGACCCCATGTTGGTCTAAGGGGAATTTGATGTAAATGGACATGTATCCATACATCAGATTACCCCCGATCCGACACGATTCGGTCCATCTGTTTCTCGGAGGTGGGGGTAACTGGGTGTAAACGGACGCTCGTCTGTTTACACATGGCTGCCTATAGACTTGCATTGGGCATCTGATCGGGTCCGCCTGAAAAACTTAAAGGCGGACCTGATTGGACTGGCCCTGTGAAAGCGGACTAGGTGTCAGGAAGCATGGGGTGTTACCTCTACTCGGGGACCACGGGCACGGGTTCCCCTTCAGCTCGGTAGAACACCTGGTGCCCGAGGTGCAGGTGTGAGCCTTGCTGGGGGAGGTTCCCAGTACACACCTTCCATCTTCCTCGCCTGCCATTGGTTCCCGGGGAGTGAGGCCTCCTGGTTGCCTCGGTGACCAGGGGGTGGTCCTACCTCCCCTGGCTATAAAAACCTGGCCTGAGCTCTGGCTTATTGCTGAGTTATTCCACCTTATGGTGAACACCTAGCCTCCCTGCTGACCCTCCTATTGCCTGTTGCCCCTTTGTATCCTTCCCGATTACCGACCCTTGGACTGTCTTCCGCCTTTGAACCTTCGCTGCCTGCCTCGACCCGGATTGGACATTGACTACCCCTCTTGGATTATCCCTAAACTTGTACCGCGTTTCTGGACTGTCAGCTGCTTATTGCCAGTGGGTTCCTCATCTCACTACTAGCTCCCTGGGACGTCTGACACTAGGTAGTACTAACAAGGAAGAGCTGGAAGAACATTTTGCACATAATTAGGTTAATTAGCAACAGGTCAGTAACACGATTGGGTATAAAAAGAGCATCTTAGAGAGTCAGAGTGTCTCAGATGAAGAGATGGGCAGAGGTTCACCAATCTATGAAAAGCTGCGTCTAAAACGTATCAAGCAATTTCAGAATAATGTTCCTCAACATAAAATTGCAAAGATATTAAAAATATTATTATCTACAGTACATAATATCATCAAAAGATTCTGAGAATCTGGAGAAATCTCTATGGGCAAGGGACAAGGCAGAAATATTGCATGCCGTGATCTTCAGACCCTCAGATGGTACTGCGTTAAAAACTTCTGTGATGGACATTACTGCATGGGCTCAGGAATACTTCCAAAAATCACTAACTGTGAACACAGTTTGCCATGCCATCCAGAAATGCAATTTATAACTCTATCATGCAAAGAAGAAGCCATATCTGAACATGATCCAAAAACACTGCCGTCTTCTCTGGGCCAAAGCTCATTTAAAATGGTCTGTCACAAAGTGTAAAACTGTTTTGTGGTCCGAAGAGTCAAACTTTCACATTCTTTTGGCAACCATGGATGCCGCAGACTTTGGATTAAAGAGGAGAGGGACCTTCTTGCTTGTTATCAGCACTCAGTTCTAAAGCCTGCATGATCTGTGATGGTATGGGAGTGCATTCATGCGTAGGGAATTGGCAGCTTGCACATCTGGAAAGGCACCATCAATGCTGAAAGATATATCTAGGTTTTAGAGGAGCATATTCCTCTAAAACCTGTTCCCATCCATGCAACAACCTTTTTAGGGAAGGCCTTGCATATTTTAGCAGAACAATGCTAAACCACATACTGCATACTGCATCTATGACAACAGCATGGCTTCAAAGTAAAAGATACCGGGTTCTTAACTGGCCTGCCTGCAGTCCAGATCTTTTACTAACTGAAAATATTTGGTGCATCTTGAAACAAAAAATACGACATAGAAGACCCGGGACTGTTGAGCAGTTACAATCCTATATCAGGCAAGAACAGGACAACACTCCAACATGCCAAAACTCCAGCAACTGGTCTCCTCAGTTCTCAGACGTTTACAGTGTTGCTATAAAAAGAGGAGATTCTACACCGTGGTAAACATGGCCCTGTCCCAACTTTTTTGAGACGTGTTGCTGCCCACAATTTCAAAATGACCTTATTTTTTTTCTTAAAAAGGTTAATTTTCTCAGTTTAAACATTTGATGTGTTTTCTATTGTGAATAAAATATAGGTTTATGAGATTTGCAAATCATTGCATTCTGTTTCTACGTAGATTTTACACAGCTTCTCAACTTTTTTAGAATTGGGCTTGTAAACTGTACACATAAGATTGCAAAATCATACATCTAACTAATATGCAACATACATCCAGAAATCTAAAAAAACTACATAAATATGCACACTTGCTGCTTCAAAGGGCTGTAAATAATAACCTCTGTCATATGTAACATGATGGAGGCTGTTGCCTTCTTTGCCCTATTTAATGCTTTGAGATTTGAATAGTGTCACAGGTTGGTAGGCAGCAAACCTGAGTCATCAACAGCAGGAGGTTTGGCATTGTCTATTCTTCAGAGGGACTGTTCTAACTTTTTTTGTGGGTGCTTGCATCATGCTCCAAAGCTAGAGCAAGTGTTTGCTGAAGCTTCATGTACAAGTAATGCATGTACTAGGCTTGAGCAGGCTGGGAGTTTCTCTACAACTGCCAGTGAGTGCCAACCTTAAATGTATTCTTAAATCAATTGTCTGCCAATTGCCTATATGTCTGCCACATACAATGCTGTTTTAACACCTCTCTCTGGGCAGGTAGTTAACACCTCCTAGCTACAATTATGCAAATGCATTCAACACCTGGTTGCGACTAACAGATTATGTGGATTGGAGCAACATTCACCACATTTATTCCCAGATAATTTTTGTACAAGTCATTCTGAATTGAGAAAGCTGGTTGGATGACCAGTGAAACGTCTTTAAGAAAAATACAGTTGCCTTGACTAATTTTTTCTAGATTTAGGAATCCACTATGTTCAGTACATAGTTACATAGTATTTGAGGTTGAATAAAGACATTAGTCCATCAAGTCCAACCTATTAGGATCTCATTCTAGGAGTACCCGTACCCCTGTATATTACGGTCCCTTAAGAAATCGTCCAAAAGTTTCTTGAACAATTCCACATTATTTGCTGAAATCACCGCCTGTGGCAGTGAGTTCCAGACCCTAACTGATCTTACTGTGAAGAACCCCCTTCGCCCCTTGTGCTGGAATTTTTTTTCCACCAATTTTAGGTGATGGCCTCTAGTTTTTGTAACGGAGTTAATTTTAAACAGTTTATCGCTAATGTTGCTACCAGTGATCACTATTACCCAATGACTCCCCAATTACAATATCCTCGATTAACTCTGCATTATTAGTGACAATTAGATCTAAGATGGCATTTTTTCTGGTAGGAGTCTCCACCATCTGGTCCATGAAGTTGTCGCGCAACATGTTTAGAAATCGCCCCGCCTTTGCCGAACCCGAAGTTCCATTGGCCCAATTTATGTCTGGGGAATTGAAGTCACCCATCACGACTACATTGCCCTCTCTCCCAGCTATTCCTATCTGTGAGTGAAGATTGACTTCTCCCTCTTCCCCTATATTTGGAGGTTTATAGCAAATACCCACGAGAAGTTTACGGCAGTAGAGGAGGAGATCTATTCTATGTACAACAGTCAATGCAGTACAGATGTCAGGACTATGGAAGATGACACATTGTGTACAAAGTAGTCAGTAATAGGGATGGGACGAGTGTTCGATTCGAACATGAGTTCGAATCGAACATCGGCAGTTCGAGCGTTATCCGAACTTTATGGGATGTTCGCGGTTTGTTCGACTGCAGACATTCCATAATACAAAATGCCCACTGAAGCTCTGATTTGTTAAAGTCTTGCACCACTTTGCTCAATCAGGGCTCAGCGGAGGAGAAGGTTCTCTATCAGGTCCCCCCATGCTGATTGACAGCAGGCAGTGGGCGGGTGCAATAGCCAGCTTGCTATTGGCTATTGCATTTTACAATATCCAATAGCAGCCTGGGTATGGCTCCCAGCCTGCAATGAAGAGGAGGCAGGGGTGCGGGGCAGAGGTGCCGCGGCCGGACGGGGGAACGGAGAAGCCGACGGACCAGGGGAAGACAGCAGCAGAGGTACGAGGGCAGCGGTCTGTGCCCCGCTGCCTGCGCCAACACAGGCGGGGAGAACAGCGGGGATTTGAAGGGACACAGGACGCTGCAGCCACATGTACTGACTGCTGTATAGGGGTCGAACATTCGACCCCCATACACTTGCATTGAGTTCGTACTTGAACATTTCGGCTGTTCGAATAAGAACCGAGCACGGGGGTGTTCGGCTCATCCCTAGTCAGTAATACTGCATCCCTTAATGCTGTGCAGGCCAGTGGGAGAAAGTATGCCTTGAAGTTGATTTAAGAAAGTTGAGTAACAGACCCCCCCCACTTCTATTGTAAAACAGCTAGCTCCTCTTTGCCTCCCCCTACAGAGGACCACCAGTGCCCGGACTCCCAGTGCAGAGCCTCACCTAGTATTATGGAGGAAAAAGCTGTTAGCTTCAAGTCTGGACACTAGTAGGGTTATTCATCAAAATGGGTGAAGAGTTTGGAGAAGGCAGGAGAAGAGAACAATCTAGGACCATATAGCTGAACTAGAAAGTGAGCTGAATTGGATAATTTTTCCAACTCAGCTATGTTGTCCTAGATTGTTCTCTTCTCCTGCCTTCTCCAATCTCTTCACCCTTTTGTGAATAACCCTGTTACATGCTGACTATAATGTGTTTTGCAGGAAGTATGTATTCTGCGTTGTATTTCCAGATACAAAGCATACTGCAGTAGAACATATAGTGTACATGAGAGCAATGGAGATATCTCAGGGTAAATAATCAAAGTCTATTCTGCACACACATCTCAGAAAAATCCTGGAAAAAGTTGTCTGCAGCAGCAAACAGTGACACCTTTACGTCACAAAACAAATAATGCTAGTGCCCCACAGATGTGATAAAGACACACACCTTCAAGCAGTGTTTCTTTAACACATCTCTGGAGGTGCTGGCATTATCTGTTTTAGTGTAAAAAATACAGAATCTGAAAATGCAGCCATACCTAATTTAAAAAAAATAAAACTGTTGGTGTTATAAACACAAGAAACTAGAAATACCTGGTATCCCAATATAAATCTGGCAAACTGAAGTTACATTATATAGCAGAAGACAGTGTGATGGTAAATTTTCTGTTTATGTCTGTAACCAATACATTTGCTACCTTAGGGGTCTATTATAAACATTTCTTAGAGCCATTCCCCAAGCAAATCTATGTGAGTTTTTGTTCTGTGCGAATAAAGGGAAAAAGTTAACGTTCTTGGTATATTTTCTTTTCAGGTCGATCGTGAGGTGGAGCTGAAGAGCACAGGAAAAAAGTATTCCCTTTATTTAAATAATTATTTCCTATATTCCTTTGCTCTATACTGTATTAAATTATATTACATTCCACCAAAAAATAAAATATATTAAGAATGTTAGCTTTTGCCCCTATCTGCACAGAACAAATATTCACAGAGATTTGCAGGGCAAATGGCTCTTCGAGTTTTTTTAACCGCTTGCCGTCCACCCGTTGCAAAAAAACTGACAGACGGCACAGTCACATTGGCGGGTTGCCGTAACTAGACAGCATTTTTGTTCTGCTCGCGCGCGCCCACCTAGCACGCGCAGAAAAAACCTGTCCGATGTAAAGAGCCGTTACCGGCTATTTCACATACACACGATCAGCGGCTTTATAGCCTCCCTCGAGTGTCGCCGCCGCCCCCCCAGTTCCCTCAGGGGGCTCCAAGTTTCTCCCCTACACCAATTTTTGACACTTTGCTTTCCTCTGTACAAACTAAGGGGGTGATTTATTTTGTATATTCCCAGTTTATGGTCAGATCTGCATCTCAATGCTCCTTGCCATGCAGAAAGGGATGGGAGGATGATTTGGGCTCTCTTGCTGATGGCATATGGGATGAGGTCCTGGAAAATGTTTCCCAGGTCTCCCTCTCAGCCACTCACAGGCTGACGCAACTGTTTGTAGTCCACAGGATATACCGCACTCCGGAATTCCTTTTTAGGATAGGATACCGCGATGACCCCTTCTGTTCTAAGTGCGGATTCCACCAAGGATCCCTGATCCACCTGCTGTGGCGCTGCCCTAAGCTAGTGCGCTACTGGCTAGAAGTCGTCCGCACCCTCAACTCTGTTTTTAATGTCCAGCTGGATCCTTCCCCCCAGATGTGCCTTTTGGGTGTCTTTGATGATCCAAACTTTGAATCCCCTTTATTGTTGGCTCTCAGACGAGCACTCTTCCCTGCCACTCGCCTTATTGTACGTAAGTGGATCTCACCGTCCCCTCCTACAATCTCTGACTGGATGGGGGAACTGGATAGGATTATATAATTTGAACGTGTTACCTACCAAGCAAGGGGTTCAGAGCACTGTTTCTATTCAATTTGGTCTGAATGGTTGTCTTTCCGCCCCGCTGTGTCGTCTACCTGATTCACCATGTACATGCTGATGGCATTATCTACACTCATCTCTCTCAATGTCAGTATTACACTAATAGCCTGTATGAGTACGGTGGCCAATCGGCACCTGATATCCTTCTGTTATACCTGGTTCAGGGAGAGATAGTGGGGAACGGGAGGTTGGGTATATCCCTGTGGTAGGGGTTAACTTCTATTGAGGTTTTTTTTCTTCCTCTTCTATGTTCATGTTTTTTATTGTTATTTTTTTATTTTTCTTAATTTATTTATATTTGTTTCCTTTTCTCTAAATGTTTATCTTATTTTTTACCTATATGTATATCCGTTTGATTTCCATGCGTATATCTGCTGTATTATGGAACTGTAAGACAATGGGGGTGATTTACTAACCTAAACACACGCACGCACTAGGTGCGTGTGATTTTTACACAGCAAAACGTAAATGCATGCTGTTTGCTGTTGTTTTTCATCCTTGGTGCAGTTTTAAATATGTTATGATGTGAAGTGTTAATTAAAGTGTAACTAGACCCAAGAATAAAAATATTATATTGTAGCTTACCGGCTCTTAGTCCGTACTGCATTCGTTTTCTTTTTTCAGGCTTTTTCCCCCTTTATTTCCAGGTGATTCTGCCATTAACATACTTGCTATCCTAGGGTGACAACACTCACTCATTGTACTGTATCTATAGAGAAGCAAAACTGTTATTCTAGGACAGGAAGTGTGTTATGGCACTCCACCATTTCCTCATCTGGATAACATAGGAGGGATGTGTTCTGTAGTCAATAGAGCTAGCTGGGAACAGTGCTTACTGAAAACAGTCAGCAAAGGCAGAGAGCATAGGAAGTTATCAGCTCACTAGATGTCTGGCAGGGTCAAAAGGTAATTTTTGTACTTCTCTAACAGATATAACAAAAGGCTTTAATTCGTATATTTAACACACCGAAGGGGAGCAAATAAGAGAAGTTAATTGTTACGTCTTACACATACTTCAAGGGAGTTATCTTCATATTTCTGTCTCATTGTCTCTCCTGCTCAGGCTGGATATATTCTTATAAACAGATTAGACCAGCTCAGGTGGAGTGAATCTTATCCAGCATATAAAGTATTCCAGCTCACAGCATTTATTTCTGGAATACAAATTGACTGGTCAATAATATCTATTTTACTTATGAAGTTATACAAAATGGTAACAGCTATGTGTCAAATGACACCTCAATCATATTCACCCAAAAAAGTGCATACTACTTCTTATTATATAAAAAATAGAAACATAAAAATAAAATGCATTGGGATGGCATTCACAAGTCAACACAACACACGGTACCATGCATGGTTTGTGCATTAGTGTGCATTGTGTTAACATGTGCTACTTTTACCACACATTAGCACAATGCAAAGATTGGTGAATGGGCCGGATGGGTACTGCTCCTTTAAAGCAAAATTTGAGAAGAAAATGATAAAAAATATTCTGTGTGTTGTTGATAACAGTATAAGGCTTATGTATTCTGCCAGTAATTTCAGTTCCTGAATGTACTTTTGAAGTAGCTGACAGCAAACCTCAAAATGCTTACAATTATGGAGCAAATTGACCTTTTCTGGCCTAGAAGAAAAAAAATAAGTGAAGAGAACTGTCCTTTCTTAAAGTTATATTTTAAAAAAATAATTAGAGCTTAAAGTCTTGTTAAAAGTATTATAGCTTTATTGTACCCAAGAAAAACATCCTTGCTGTGAACGTGATCCATTCGTTTGACATTATAACCTACTGCAAATATCAAATGATTATAGCAGCAGATATTTTAGTGCATAAGTAAGGCAGCCGGGGTGTATTAGGAAAGAACACAAGGCAAGAGGAAAAAAAAGATTTAAGTGGGCCTCGCATCAAAATTTATGCACAAAAATCACATAGGGCATGTAGTACCAATCACATTAATATTTTTAATAAAAAGTAACTATTTTTCATGTAGCTCTGGTTACCAGAAGGATTGAGGGGTTTCATTTCACATCAAACAGTCTATCGACCTGAGATGGGCAAATTGCGGCCCTCCAGCTGTGGTGACACTACAAATCTCATCATGCATCTGTCTCTGAGATTCAAGCCTGTGGCTGTTAGAGTCTTACAATGCCTCATGGGATTTGTAGTTGCACCAAAGCTGGAGGGCTGCAGTTTGCCCAACCCTGTTATGGACAGTCTGTTGGCAGGCAAACCCAGCATGGTAGATTTGTAGTGAGGTGACAGGATCAGCAAGGTGCAACCAGGAAAAAGAGCCTGATGATAACATGGCTACTCCAAAGTATACATGTAAACAATGCACAGAAACAATTTTTTTTAAAGGTTCATATATTAAGATTATTTGAACTAATCTGAGCTATTTAACATTTATATGAGTTATTTGAGAGTTACTATTAACTCTCAGGCAGCCAGAAACTACAGTTATCCGACACCTACGGTTACCCGCGGGTATCATATAACTTAGAGTTTACTGTACCGAGACAAAAAAACACATCAACCCTCACTTGAATAAGATAAGCCCTGCTTGATCTAACGAATGAGATTGTGGAACCTGTGTAGTACAGCTGTGCAGGTTGACACACAATATGTGGGCACATTATGTTTTGGTCTCCAGAGAAAATTGGTACTGGACAGATACCATTATTCCAAAAAAAACTGAGTGTTATCCAAAATGAGTATGATCCAATACTCTGGAAGGTCAGACTCATGGCCCTGCTCAAAAATCTAGGTGTGCAAGTATTACAACCCATAGGCTGACGCTCAGGCTGCATGGCTGCACATGGGTCTGCATGCGTGTGTGTGTTCGCACGATCTCGCGCATCACATGGCATATGCATGAGCAAGCGTGCACTTCCTTCACCGGCTTTCGTGTCAATTTTATACCTCCCATTGCTGATCCTGGTTAGTGTTCCTGCTCTGCAGTGGTATCCAGATCATGTTCAGATCATCAGCTGCTTCTGGAAATACCACAGACATCCATGCCACTCCTTATACTCCTATACCCTGTCACCAGCTTCAGGAGTATTAGACAGGAGGGGTAAAGGAAGCCCTCGTCAACTTGGCCTCCATCAGGTATGTGACATCCAATCTAAATGAGCAGCATAGTACTAAGCTGTCCTTTTTGGACATCATTGCCGAGATTGTGAGCTTACCGTCAGTTTTCTTTTTCTTCTCTTTGTAGCCCATCTGAGAAGTGAATTACCATCATAGTATTGACATCCTAGCCATTATCAGAGTCATAGTCTGTGAACACCATGCATTAAGCCACTGATTCAAACTGGTTTGGCACAAACAATTAGACAGAATTAAAGAGAAATAGTCACGACTAGATTTATGCAAGAGTGTATTCTTAAATTATTTATCATATTGCAAGCTCACTTATCAAAGATTCATATGGGTTCCTTTATTTTGTTTGATATACTTTGGCAAAGCAGGAATTTTGTTAACTGAGGGGCATGCAGATCTTCTTTTGGTAAGCAAGACCTTTTTTTAGGCCAAGAGTTCTTCAGCCTAGCATTTACTTAATTATACTGAAAGAGACTTTGAAGTCCAGATTTTTTTTTTCTCGTATTTTAGTTTGCTGTTTGCCAGAACCATGTCTGGAGAGATGGAAACTTGCATGTAAATTAAACGTTTCAATGAAAACTGTTAGGAATAAAAATACTGCTTAACAGCAGACACCTCAAGATACCTGCAATTAATGTGAGGTATATATATAAACCAATGAATATGATATTCATCAAATAGTCACTGTTTCAAATGACAGTGATTTATTCATTATTGAATGTAAAGCACATTCACTGCTATATACAGTGTGTATATATATATATATATATGCCCCTATGTGTTAGCCTACTGGAAAATCCTCCAAATTGTGCCTTTCTTAAGCTTTTTTTGATGTTTGTTTAACTTTATTATTAGGCTTTGACATCTTTGCCTTCAAGATTAAAAGGAAGATTATGGGGAGAGTGAAATATACTCATCCCCATAATTAGTGCCGACCTGTGACACTGAAGATGTCACACGTTGGCTCTGTTGATTGAGAACTGAGTGATCACGTACTGCTGACCACTCAGTTCCTGATCTTCTCCCTGCAGAGAGTGGTGACTGTCAGTCACCGCTCCCCACAGGGATTCCCCCCGCCCCTCTCTGTTCCTCCAGCGCTGGCATGAGGAACAAATAGAGAGGCAGAGCCAGCGGCCAATCAGGTAGCGGGTTGGATCCCGACAATATTGTCAGGATCCGTCACAACTGCAGCACAGCTCTCCACTTTCAGCATAAAGCCCGTTAAGTTGCAACAGTGATCCTATTGCCTGTTAAAGTTTTCTGAATCAGGATCAGATGCAGTTTGATCTACTGTCTAAAATCTTACCTGTGACTGAGCTAAGGTGATATATCATTTTTCTACATGTTCCTTAACTTCTTTAATTTATCAAAGCAGAACTCAATGTACTTCCATTTGCTAAACACTTCTTTAAGAAAACATTGTAAAATATACATTCATACTACTTCCAATCTTATAAAAAAAATACATTGCAAAACAGGCAGAAAAATATTTCTGTTCACCCTACGATTAGTCAATTGCCTTTAGCAGATGTCTTATTTTTCAATCACTCAGTTATTTCATTTTCTAGTAAAAATCTGTTTTTTTTTCTATTTTGATTGCACATTGGCTGTCATTTTCAGTCTCTCAAAAAGCTTTCACTGTTCATGATGGACATACTTTAATGGAATGGTGTAGGTGGATTTATGGACATAACCACTTATGTTCAAATAAATACATACACAAAAGAGTAAAAGAAAAAAAAAGTAATAAAAATGTCCCTATAAATTGAACAAAGTGTTTTATAATTGCTCTGGTCACTTTGTGAGATCCATTCAACATGGGATGCATTTACAGCTGTTTTTCTACATTCTGTAAGATACAGACCCTAGTTCAAACTTGATACCCACAGATGTTCCCCTTTGATCGTCACTGTTCTGGTACTTTTCATACATGCTATTTGATACTCCGGTTTATACTTAATTGTACTAGATATTTGATGGAGTAATTGGTGCAGGGACATAGATTCAGCATCTTTTAACAAAACAACAAATTATTTGGCTTGTGCATGGGATATGGAGGGCCTGATAAACATTTTCTCAAATTCTTTGATAGTATACTCCCTACTGTCCTTGTACTCGGGGCTAAGGAATCTTTACGGGATGCCCTGGACCACTAGGATTCCTGGCTGGAGAAAATTTGGACATTCAAATGATAAAGGGGGCAAGTATTCTCATATTTTTGAATATGAACTATAGAAAAGGGGATAATACTGTGGCAGGATACTACAAATAGATAGCTTAAAGTGTATTTCTACTTTTGCAGCAAAATTGGGATAACACCGTTTTTATATTTGCAACATGTTCACGTTCACATAGCATAAGCCAAAATATGTAAGAAATGCTTCTTTCAGTTTTAATTGAGTTAGGGTTTCTACTCGGCTTTTTAAGGGCTATATTTTTTTTATATTTTCTACTTGCTTCTCTTTCTATGTGATGTTAGGACGAGCTGTGAGGGGTTAAAGGATTACAACCGTGGCTTCTGTATTTAAATGTTAATGACGTCAATGACAGAAACACCATACTGAAATTTCAGTCCTAAGTCTTTCTAAAAAGATAGGAGGCTCAGAAAAAACCTGGAATCAGACATGTTGCCTGCTGCAACAAATCATCTAAAAGGTAAGATATATATATATATATATTATTATATTAGTATGCTGTATAAATAGGAACACATAACAAACATATAGAGGGGTTTTCTCAAATTTGACTGCAAAAGTGGAGATATACTTTAACCGCTTGAAGACCAGGTGTTTAGATCCCCTACCTGGCCAGGCCATTTTTCAGTGTTCAGCGCTGCAGTATTAATAGTGCCATAGTGCTCTATAGCCGGCGGATCGCTTGTATATTAACGGGCATCGCTGCCTCTTTTCAAATAGTGGGGATTTCCCGCTCGCGCGCGCCGGGCGGATGTAACAGGACGTGTATACACGCCCAGTTACATCCAAGAAGCTCCCGGCAGGCCGTGTATACACAGCGGCTGGCCGGGAGGTAGTTAAAGGTCAACTTGTGGGGGGAGAGGATGTGTTAAGTCAAGTGGCAGATAAATAAGGTGTAATACCTCTCCAAGGAGCTCCATCCTTAATGAGAGAAACTCACATTACAGTCCTAATTTTTTTTAAATAAGGTGCTCACTGTGAAAGTGCGCAAAAAAAAAACTGGAATCAGACATGTTGCGTGCTACAACAAAACATCCAAAATGTAAGAAATATTTTTTTTGACTGCAAAAGGGGAAATACACTTTAAAGTAAACTTTTTTAGAGAGAAATCTGAATCTTCCATCACAACCTTTTTTTCCTGAAAAAATCTAGTTGCCTAAATATTAAAGGGTTATAAAACCTTCTGGTGTTTTTGCATATATCTACTGCTAGCAAGCAGTAGATTTATGCAAAAATGTTTTTTTTTTTTTAAACGCTCCCGTCCGATAATCTGAAAAATCTCGGGCGGGCGCATGCGCAGTTCAGATTTTGAACTGGGAGACGAGGACAGACACAAGGTAAGTCTATGGACAGCATGCACTCGCATGCAGACTCCGTGGGACAGGAAGTGCCAGCAAGCACAGAGGAGTCAGCGCCGGTTCGGAGACCCGCAGCAGCGCTGGAGGGATAGATGAAAAGGACAGGAAAGAAGAAGAAGATCGGATTAAGAGACATCATTTAAGGCAAGCGCTTACACTAACATTGGAAAACAAATTATACTTTAATGTCACTTTAAGCTGATGCCCTACCTTCATTATACCTTCATAAGTCACTGACCCATAACAAGTACACAGGCTAGAAACGTCAATGAAATGTTACATTCCTTATCTGCATATCTGGTTCAGTGTTTTAATGTTTTGAGTCAGTATGGCAGCCAAGCAACTAGTATTTTCAGAAACTCAGCAATCGCGCGCTCCATGTTTCTCTTAGGAAAATTCTGAAAACAGTATATCCCAATTCACTAAGCTGTCAAGAGTTCCGATCGCTAATGGCGTCTTGAGTATGAAGCCAAGACAATCACCAGAGCAGTGAAGCAGAGGGTAATCAAATAAAAAGAAAGCTGATTCACTTGGAATGGCATGTGCCAACTACCAATGGCAATTCTTGGGTCCTGGATGAGATGATCCTCTTCCAATACAGGCACTGCTTGAGGTTAGCACGTTAACAGTGTATCAAAACTCAACAAAAAATATATATATATTGGAGCTTATTAGTCCTTAGTTATGCATTATGTTTCTTTTATCTGGTTGTTTTCTTTTATTCTCACTTCTTTACTCTACTAGGACACACTTCCTGTTCTAAAGTGAGTCACTCACTGCACTGTATCTATAGAGAATCGACATTGTCACCCTAGAATTATACAACCCCCCCCCCCCCCTCCTCTTCTGTAGCGAAAGCAGCACGGCTCTCGGTAACTGGTTATGGAATGCATATAGG
This sequence comes from Nanorana parkeri, assembly GCF_000935625.1. Lineage (NCBI taxonomy): Eukaryota > Metazoa > Chordata > Amphibia > Anura > Dicroglossidae > Nanorana > Nanorana parkeri. The sequence continues at coordinate 785,784 of NW_017307084.1, forward strand.
ACCAAATTACAGTTCCTACATGAGACCCTATAGGCAACAATCAATTCTAATGATCACATTAGCCTGGGAATCCAGAGTCTTGAGGGGAGGTACATCCCTTTTTTTGTGAATCTGAAACACATCATTTTTTGTGTTATTGTGATTGTTGTGAGTAAAGGTTTTTAATGAGTAATGTACAGTACCTTGGTGTTATGCAGATTGCCATCTTAAAGTGGATCTTCACCCTTCTTGCTTACATTAAATGAATCACCCCCACAATTCTTTCACAGAAGCACATAATCTTTCTTTGTATTTTTTTAAATACCCTTTTTTCCCTGCTTGGGTTTTTGTTTCCCTAGGCAAGAATGATGTAACTTTGCCTGGAGCCTCCTGGGATACTTTTGTCATGCATCCCAGGAGGCTTTGTATGTGTGCGTGTGCCACGGTGGGTCATCAAGGGGCCTGTTGTCTCTTCGTGGTTCTTGCAGCTGGCCCTGTGATGATGCACATGTGCCATGGCATGTTCATCATGGGGCCAGCTGCAAGAACCAGGAAAAGACAGCTGGCTCCTGATGAGACCAGAAAAAAAGATGGCGGTGTGGGATTAGATGTATAACAGCAGATGGTCAGATCACTACAGGGCACCACTGGATTCACTGGGCATGTGCGTATGTGTTTTGTGGATACCCCAGTGAAAAAGGTAAGAGGAGAAAAAAAAATACATATGGGGAAGTAAAGCTCCTCTTTAAGTTATATGAAGTACAATAAGTAAATGTATTTTCAAAAGTATTGTATTTTGTCTAGAATTATATTATATATTGTTCGGTGCTTTACACTGCAAGATATATCTTCAACACAATAACAACAGCATTTTTCTGGACCTCATGAATCTTGTATTGGTATGCACACTGCCACCATCTCTTTAAAGAATCTTTCAGCTGAAATAAAAGTTTTATAATAACTTTCTTAAAATTAGTTTTAATGTTGTTCTATGCACAGCAAGAAATAACTCATGTTATACAATGGGAACCATTCATAGCTGGAACTAAAAGGGATTCCATACTGTTTTGTGTCCTGGGCTAACACTGCTGAGAAATTTTTATGCTAAATAGTTGATACCTTTTATCTTGCTGTACGACCAACTGGGGAGAGACTGGGAGTGTTGTTCTGCTAAGGATGGAATACACAGCTGAATATGCAAGTATTTTGTGTCACCAGGACTATGAATTTATGAGCTTGATACAAAAATAATGGCCTGGGGAAGGGGGAAAAGGGATCTATATCTATAGGCAGATATAAAAGATGCAAATTAATGCAGCTCCATATTTAATAATGCATCCTTAAATTTTTTTTTTTTAATGCGAGTACCTGAATTTGACCTGGTATTAGCCTTTCAAAATACACTGCACAGAAGAGTTCAGATTGGGTGAGCACAAGGAGTCAGTCAGTTGTGCTTCAGTGCTAATGTGTTAACAAGGAGCATGCTAATAGGAGGAGAGGTCAGAGAGACAAAAAGATTAACTAATCAGTACGCTGATTCTCTTTTCCCTGCCTAATACCAAACTGAGGGAGGGCCAAGACCTGTAAGTGTTTCTTAATTGCAGCAGGTAAAAATTAGGTCTCCTGCCCTCCCAGACAGGGCTGTGCTGTGTGGCAGAGCTGTTTACTTTTCAGGAATGAATGGACAGAAAAATATATCCTTTTGAAGTCTAAACTGCTCTCATACATGTATTTTATTTGTGCAATTAGCTGTTTGGTTAGACTTTAGCTTTAAGTAAAGTGGATTCATGTTGTACATGGTGCATTTACATCAACAGCTAGGAGAGAGAATAAGGAGAGACAGCCAGGAGAGATAGCGAGGGGAGACAGACAGAAGGATGAGTGAGGAGACCCATCCAGGAGAGACAGCGAAGAGACTCAGCCAAGAGAGAGGGAGAGGAGACAGCCAGGAGAGAGGGATGGGAGACAGTCAGGAGCGATAGCGAGGGGAGACAGACAGAAGGATGAGCGAGGAGACCCAGCCAGGAGAGAGAACGAGGAGACTCAGCCAGAAGAGAGGGAGGGGAGACAGCCAGGAGAGATAGCGAGGGGAGACAGATAGGAGGATGAGCGAGGAGACCCAGCCAGGAGAGAGAGCGAGGGGAGACAGCCAGGAGAGAGGGAGGGGACACAGCCAGGAGAGAGAGCGAGGGGAGAAAGCCAAGAGAGGGAGCGAGGGGAGACAGCCAGGAGAGAGAGCAAAGGTAGACAGCCAGGAGAAAGAGTAGGGGAGACAGACAGGAAAGATAGCGAGGAGAGACAGCCAGGAGGATGATAGCTGCATTGCAGCAGGTGATACTGCAATACCAAGTGTTGCATTGCAGTTCATGCCCTACTTTTTTCAAGCATTGTATTGTGGTACCACATGCTGCACTGCAACGCATGTCTGCTGGGTTGGGGTGCCATTGAAATAAATTGCAGTGCAACACACCAAGTGCATGGTACCACACGTTAGGTGAATTGTGTGATAGCGTGTGCCAAGTGCACACTAATGTATAATTAGCACAATGCACAGTGTGAATGGACCCTTAACCCTTACAGTGCGGGTGGAAGTTTTTTTAATGACTTCTTTAATGAGTCATGCCTTAGAAAATAGTAGAAATATAGACACCGACACTCCAATAGCAAATCAAATATGCCTATTTATTGACGGATATGCAGCATAGCATGATACACTTAATACAACCTTTCGGGGTCTCACAGGATGGCCTTCATCAGGAAGGACAAGTGATACAGATGCAGGTGAAACCACATGAATATATACACACCACAATGTGAAGACAAACCAATCCCAGAGCCTGCTGTGATCGTGTGAGGTCACAATGACGTCATACTCTTGCCATTATTCAAACAAACCCATACAGTGGAAACGAAACCATATAGCAAATAACATAAAAGAGAGTTTAGGTGTGATCCAATGTAAAGTAAATAAAAAATTAGTACCTCAAGAACATCAAGAACATATAATGAGAGCAAGGCAGAGATCCAGAGATCCGTACATATATATATAAGAGATGAATCATAGAGTTGCATATAAACTAAACATAACACTCATAACATCCAATCCCAGAGCCTGCTGTGATCATGTGACGTCATAATGACGTCATACTCTTGCCATTATTCAAACAAACCCATACAGTGGAAACGAAACCATATAGCAAATAACATAAAAGAGAGTTTAGGTGTGATCCAATGTAAAGTAAATAAAAAATTAGTACCTCAAGAACATCAAGAACATATAATGAGAGCAAGGCAGAGATCCAGAGATCCGTACATATATATATATACAGAAAACAGCTTTACAAATCGGGAACCCGTTAGATCGTGATGAGGGAGTGGTCTGCCGCTGTCTGAGGCATCAGGCCAGCCTCTAGTCACGCCCACCTTGTGTCCAGTACAGGAGGGATGCTGCAACGTCAGGATGACGCGAATCCAGCCACACCCCCTGGTCCGTCACAAGGACAGCAGAGACTCGTGCCGGATAGTCTTTTGCTGAAGATTTCCCTTTGTTTCAGTGTGCTGTGAGTCTCTCTATACTGCCTTCCTTGCCTAACTACTTCTGTGTTTTCTCACTTCAGCCATTGTGTGTCTGCTTTCTTCTACCTACTTCCATTCTTTGTACTTCTGGCTAACTCTCTCTTGCGGTCTGTTACTTACCTTTCCAGTGTATCCACCTTGCTATGCACTTACCCCTTTACTTCTAAGCTCCACTCTTTCCTTGCAGCTTTGTGCTTACTTCTATCGTAACACTCCCTGTGTGCAATTACATCGTTGTCCTACACCTTGCATTTTATCTTCTGTCATCCTGCTTCTCTTTGTATGCCTGTGCAACGCACATTTCTGACTTACTTTTGTACTTTATACCTTCATGCTCCTAAGTGTACCTCTAGCTACTCACCTTTCCGGTGTGTCACTGTCTCCTGAGTCTTTGCTTGGCTACTCTCCTCAGTATATTCTCTGATGTGCGTCTTGCACATTTATTTGTGTCTTTCCCTTTCATTGTGTGCCATTGTTCCTATCTTCCTCCTCTTGGTTACAAGTTTCATCCCTACCTGTTCTTTGTATCCAGTTCCCCGGTGCTTCAACTAGTCCTTTGTGTCTGTGTGGGTCCGCTAGAGGGCCGCAACCTGGAAGGTGTCCAGCAGCCAATCATTCTCACCACTAGAGGCTCTGTTGAATACCTGGCCCTTCTTAGATTCTGCGCCTCTAGTGCGTCCATTAGTTCCTCTCTCCCTATTAACAACATCCCAGATATCTCTCCTGTCTGTGACTCCTACCAACTCCTCAAACCCCGGGTTCACGTACCCTAGTGCCCCAGTCCCTAGACTGTCACATCACCATAGTTACAGCAGGATGCTGTTGACAGAGGCAGGCAGGCCGGGTGTCATAGCGGACTCACCATCCCAGCGAGGCAATACACACAATACGCACATATTGTAAAACATATCACGATAGACTGGTACGTTCAAAAAACAATAAAGAAGAGTATTTACCATACCATTTACCATCAAAGCCTAGTAGACACTCTACTTGAGTTAAGACTTAATGGCTAATGTGGCCAAACTGCTGTATTCAAGATCCATGATGAAGAAAGATCAAATATCAGTTAGGATTACCAATGGTGAATATGCTATCAAAACAAAGATAATCTGCACGTAGCCAGGCACTGACGCACATAAACACATGCGTCACCCAGCCACACCTCTGACCTGGGGTCTGTTCTCCTGTGTCTCCAAACAGGAATTTGCCAATAACGAGCATGGAGGGTGGGTGTCAGTCAGCTGAGGGAGACACGGCTGGATTAAAATACTCACAACAGCTGGTCAATCAGAGGCAATTCAATAATGTCAGCTCCCCGGGGTATCACTTACATTCTGCAAACATGAGCTTCACTGCACACACAGCCTTCCAGTGTGGATTACAATATGATGGCTGCGGACAGAGGAAATGAGACACCGATAGGGAGGTTTATGCTGTGCGGGACTCAAATCTGGACACTTCCGATGCAAGACAACAGCATAAACATTCAGGACACTTGACAAGTTTGTGTCCGGATGTCAGCTGGCCTGACACATATAGGACTCCAAAACCTGGACAGTCCGGGTCAAACCCGGATACGTGGAAACCCTACCTGCTGTCTGAGGAGGGTGACCATGTGCTTGGACCAAGGCCTAGGGATTGAAGCTTGGGGATGGAGATGCCATGGAGGAAAATCAGTTGGAATAAGGAGCCTGAGAAGTTTGGTCCTGTACTGAAGTATAGTAATTTCTCCCCATTGGACTGGTAACTGCAATATCTAGTATCTTAAAGCCAGGCGCTAAATCCATAGACTGCCAGGTTTGCTTAAAGGCTGTTTGTCTGTGAAGGCTGCGAGTACTTTGTTCTCTAATTTTGGAGTCTGAAAGTTTAAAGGTGTCCTGTGCCCTATCCCTCTTTCCTGAAGTTATTCAATAACAGTTTCTGCAAGCAAAAGATCACCAGTGTGATAGTCAGTTTATTTGTGGGTCAGTAAGTACTTTTGGGGAAACAATGGAACTGAATACCCTAAATAGGCTATGAGGGACAAATTCATCTAGTGCCTTGGTTCTCAACTGGTGGGTCGTGACCCAAAAGTGGGTCGTGACCCTGTGTTCAGTGGGTCCAAGAACGTCACCAGCACTCCAATATAAACATGACAAAGGTAGATTTATTGACACATATTTGTCATAAATGCAAGCGCTTTTCGGGGCCTCACAGGGTCCCCTTCATCAAGCTCAGAATGACTAAGTATACCACAGACATCACCACTTATATAGACATAAAGCAAGTGCATTAGAACTGAAGAACCTCCCGACAGAAAGTATTGGGAAATCCAAACTTTAATAGTTGTCACCAGAACAAGAACACGGGGGTCGGGACTCACCTATGAGTAGGTGAGGACGTGCACGCTGGACACTCGCACCCGTCTAGAGAGCTGTCCTGATGAGAAGGCTGGAGCAGGATTGAAGCCAGCTGCTAACTGACCCGTCCGGCATCTGAGCGAGAGGGCAGTGTAATCTGATACTCTGACGGAGACCTGTAGAACGCAGAGCAGACTCAGAAGCTGCCGAGGGAGAAGGAGTGGAGAGAGCCGAGCAGCCATCAGTCCCGGCGGGGATCTGCAGAGCGCAGAGTAAACCCAGAGGTCGGCAGGATCGAGGAGGGGAGTGAGCCTGGAGCGTGGAGGGCTTAACAAGCGACTCGACAGAAAGGAAGAAAACATATTGAGCTGATACAGCAGGTACCTCACCAGAGAGTCGAACAGGAGGAAAAGTGATTGCGGAGAGAAGTGGGAGAGAGAGCATGGGGAGAAGCGGCAAGAAAAAACCTAAAGAGCCGGAGACACGCACTCGAGCAACGGTAAGATCAAACATTGGGACTTTTTTCCGCAAAACAGGAGAGGAAGAGAATATTTGTACTCCAGTAAAGACATTGGCCTCAGGAAGAGAGCTAGCTTCAGCGGTCTCCTCTGCTAATGGGTCTCCAATAGGCAGTGAAAATGGGCACATGAATGGAGATGAATTATCGGAGATAGGGAGCGACAATGTTGAAACTGAGCTCTCAGGATATATGAAGAGATATCTTGCCCAACTGCCTACAAAGCAGAACTTAGAAACAATGTATCAGCGGTTGGAAGACTTGCACAAGACAGAAATGAGGGACTTAAACGCAAATCTGCAGATTCCATGAAAGAGTGGATAAACTGGAGACAGTGATAACACCATTACTGACGGGCCATATAACACTAAGAGATAGTATTAAAGAGCATCATATGCAGCTACAGACTTTACAAACGTGTATGGATGATATGGAAGACCGTCAGCGTAGAAATAATATCAAGATCAAGGGGATCCCTGAAACAATAGGACCTATGGAATTGTCTGTAACAGTACAAGGTATATTTAATACATTACTGGGGAAACCCAGGTTGGAACATCTAGAAATAGATCGAGTACATCATGTTTCAAATAGACAAAAAGCCAGTTTAATGCAAACTAGAGATGTGTTATGCAGGATACATTTTGCTAAACAGAGAGACACGATAATGGCAAAGGCAAGGGAGAAGGGACCCCTGGATTTCGATGGAGCCTTGATTACTCTATATGCGGACTTATCCTGGAGGACCCTGGCTAAAAGGAGAGCCTTGCGACCAGTGACAAGTGCACTGGTCAAGTTCAGGTCCACAAAGGACAAATAGAAATGTGAAATAAGT
>NW_017307085.1:0-1102 GCF_000935625.1 Nanorana parkeri
GTGTGCCTGCTGGTAGTCACTGTCCTATGCCACTGATCACTATTCTAAACCTTTCTATGGAGGAACCAGATTTTTTTTTTATAGTTTTGTATAGGGTGAGGAATGATTTGTATCGCTTTCCAGTCTGGTTAGAGAGATTTCCTCTCACTTCCTGTCCTGCTGACAACGGTTTCTTCAGACAGGAAGTGAGGGGAGCTGAGAAACAGACAGAATACAATTGCTTAATGTCCCTGTTGTAGATTTTATCTTACTTCCTGTCTGGGGAGCTGGGCACCGCGTCATTACTCGACACCCAGCTTCCTCCATGCTTACTCGTGGCACCTGGAAGTGGGGGGAATATATTACAATGACACCCGGAAGTGGGGGGGATATATTACAATGACACCTGGAAGTGGGGGGATAAATTTCAATGGCACCCGGAAATGATGTGTTGGAAGGAGAAATAATGGACAAGTGAAAGGATTTGAGTGACGTTGACAAGGGCCCAATTGTGATGTCTAGGTGACTGGGTCAGAGCAACTGCAAACCTGCAACTCTTGTTGGATGTTCCCGGTCTGCAGTTGTCAGGACCGACCAAAAGTGGTCCAAAGGTGAAAAAGCAGTAAACCAGCAACAGGGACATGGGCAGCCACGGCTCATTGATGCATGTGTGGAGCGAAGGCTGGCCCATGTAGTCCGATCCAATAGAAGAGATACTGTAGATCAGATTGCTGAGAAAATGAATACTGGATCCTATAGAAAGGGGTCTGAACACGCAGAGCATCGCAGGTTGTTTCATATGGGACTGCGTAGCTGCAGACCAGTCAGGGTGCCCATGGTGACCCATGACCTGCACCTACAAAGGGCACGTGAGCATCAGAATTGGACTACAGAGCAATGGAAGAAGGTGGCCTGGTCTGATGAATCACATTTTCTTTTACATGATGTGAATGGCCGGGTGTGTCGCTTACCTGGGGTAGACATGAATGATGAACTAGAAGAAGAAGGCAAGATGGCGGAGGCAGGTTGATGCTTTGGGCAATGTTCTGCTGGGAAACCTCGGGTCTTGCCATTCATGTTGATGTCACTTTCACACAAACCAACGACCTTAACATTGTTACTG
>NW_017307085.1:1915-52035 GCF_000935625.1 Nanorana parkeri
ATATATTACAATGACACCTGGAAGTGGGGGGAATATATTACAATGACACCTGGAAGTGAGGGGGGATATATTACAATGACACCTGGAAGTGGGGGGGATATATTACAATGACACCTGGAAGTGAGGGGGATATATTACAATGACACCTGGAAGTGAGGGGGGGATATATTACAATGACACCTGGAAGTGGGGGGGATATATTACAATGACACCTGGAAGTATCAGCAAAACAGCAGAATTCGTTAAATGTTCAAGAGGGGCTCATTGTTAAAGTGTTTAAAGACTGGACTGTCAGCCGACAATCTGGGTCTGAACGTGCGAATTGTGGCCGTCAGCGACTAGTCAATGTTAGGGCAGAACCGGAGAGTGGCAAGACTAGTACAAGACAACAGAAGGGCAACAGTGCAGTGTCAGATTCCTCGCATCACCTTTCATCATCTCGTGGAGTCACGAGGCGGCCCAACGAAGTCATCTCGTGGAGTCATCTCGTGGCCCAACGAAGTACTGATGGGGTGGTCATAATAATCTGGCCACTCAGTGTATATACACAAATATATTTTCTGCTAGGTTAACCACCTGAATCCCAGCTATCACTTTTAAATGGCACTGGGATAGCGACTGTTCTTCCCTGCAATGTTTTAAAATGTTGGCTGAGCGTAAACCGTGCTAATTTGTGTCCTTGCCAACCGACTCAATGTTATCTTATTGTTACGCTAACAGGGATCCCAACCTGAAAGAAGCACTTTCAGGGAGGTGTCCCTCTCATTTCCGGGAGGTGCACCCCCCCCCCCATCCACGGAGGAGAGGTTAGGGGGGCTGGGAGAGAGCACCCCCCTGAAATGATGGCAGATAGCACAGGAAGCAATAGCTTCTTTGCTATCTGCAGGCTTTCTTTTTTTTTGTATTCTGACAGTTGCAGTCGTCAGAATAAAAAAAAAAAAAAGGCATACGATTGCATAGCTAGATTCCTATTGGCTATTGCACTTTGCAATAGCCAATAGGAAACTAGGTAATGCACCCGCCCACTGCTGCTTTTAATCAGCAGAAGAGGACCTGATAGAAAAATTCAGGTCCCCCTCTGCTGATTGACAGCAGCAGTGGGCGGGTGCATTAGCTAGTTTGCTATTGGCTATTGCAAAGTGCAATAGCCAATAGGAATCTAGCTATGCAATCGTATGCCTTTTTTTTTTCTTTTCTGACTGACGGTCGGGCCGCGGCTCCCGATGTCAGAAAAGAAAAAAAAAAACGATCGCAGGGAAAGGTTTAATCTGCTTGATAGAGCAGATTAAACCTTTCCGGGAGAAAATGTTTCTCTCCCGGGCGGCCGGGAGCCGCTATCTAATAGCGGGAGACTCCCGGAGCTTCCGGGAGAGTTGAGATGTCTGCGCTAACAACTTATGCAAATTATTTTTTTCTCCATGCATGCGTCGCAATGTAGCATTGAAAGGGGAATAAAGCTCAACCAAAGTGAGACACTTTGAGCTTCACCGTTCCGCTTGGTAACATTCAATGGTTGCACCAGCAGCACTATGCCATTAATGAGTATCTGTGAGATTACAGTAGGAGGACAAGCTTTGAGGAGCTGGGGTTCTTTTCACAGCATCAGTGGCTTAACGATAAAGATGCGTGCAGAATTTGGCATCTTTGAAGAGGTGACCAGACTGGTGAGCCATGATGAGGCACAGAGATAAGTGATACAATCCCTCTCATGTTCCTCCAGGAGCACATACTCTGTGGCATATATCCCAGGCACTGGGGGCACCGCAGCAGAAGGAAGAGGAGGACATACTGATGTTTCAGGGCCAGCAGGATTCTTTTCCTACTTCCTCCATCCTTGTAAGGCAGAGGAGTAATACGAGAAGAGAGTTAGGGTGCTGATGGTGAGGAGGAGACAGAAAAAGAGCAGGCTTCAAGGGGGAAGATTCATGTCTCTCAAACCCCAGGAGTTCTATGTCTGTGAGGTTATTGGTGGTAGTGTTGTGCTAGGGACATCAATTTCTCAGGGGTTCTCTGCTGCAGGCAGTTAGTGTTGAATGGGATCTTTTATGCTTAAATGCCTGCGAAAGGCCCCCAAGATTTGGGTAAATCGAAGAAAGGGCAAGCAAAACAAATGACAAACGCACTCAACAATTTGTCACCAGCTATACAGCAAGGTGCACACGAAATGGGCTTTGAACAGTAAAACAGTAGAAAGGAATCATGGCACACTCACAAACCAGCATGTAAAACAACATGTCTCACCACTAAGGATAATAACAGAGGTTTGGAGACACGTCTTCTGCAGAAAATGTGAAAGCCGCGCCAAGGCACCTCTTATAGTGCGGTCCTAACTCTAAACTATGAGAGTCTCCATCTTGGAGCACATGGGGGCAGAAGATTTCAAATTGGGTGCAGGTTTGTCAGGAGGAAGCCCAACCTCCTTAAAGGCACAGAAACACACAAGGGATCCAGCACATCCCAATGGCAGCTGAGACCCCCCCATGCGTCACTGCACCAAATCGGTCAAGCAAAACAAATGACAAACACACTCAACAATTTGTCACCAGCTATTTCTCAGCTTCTCAGGGAAAAGGCGGCTGTTAAAGGTGAAAAGTAACATCACTATATACTCTGACTTGGGTGTTTGCATACGTGACCTTACACCCCTGACAGTGTGTGGACTGGCTCTTTCATTAACCTCCCTGGCGGTATTCCCAAGTGTGGCTGGGGGTTAATTTTCAGTACCAAAAGTGGTAACCCCGAGCCACACTCGGGATTGCGCAAAAGTGTCACTTACCTTGTCCCTGCGAGCCCGCGGTGTCCTCTGCTGTGTGCGCCCGGCCGATGCCGGCATTCGGCTTTCAGTTTCGTTTTCGCCCGTCACAGCGGGGGGCGGAGCCGGCAGGAAATTAAAAAGTGCAAACATGACTTTTACACAGAATACCCAGAATACAATGTATTCTGCTATAATTACATATATGTATCAAACTATTTCACTTCAATCTTGTCCCTAGAGCTTTGTCCAGTGCCCTGCCTGCACTTTTGCTGTTCTTTCTGCCTGGAAACTTGAGAATGTCCATGGCATCCACAAAGCGTCCCTTTAGGTCAAAAGCGGTTTTAGACCAGGTAGAAAACAGCGATAGTAAATTAGAATCACTTGCAGAATTGAGTGATAGCGATTCGTTGGGAAATTCGTCATCAGACACTGAAAGTGACGACAGCGACGATTCTGCGACCGAGCTCAGTGATGTGCGAACTTGGTACTCTATTGACTGTGGTACAGATCAGGCAGCGCCCCCAGAATTCCCATTTACTGGACCATTTTTTAATGCTATATTATAATTATTTATAATTATTTATTATATAATAATTTATGATTTCGTGTTTCAAACTTTATCATACCCGGAATGTCCACTTGACTCTTGTTTGGACAGATTTAGGTGAGTTATTCCTAAGATTTACTAAGAATTATAGGCCTACAATATAAAACAACAAATTGCCATGAAAAACAATGTACCGCTTTGGCATGCTAAAATCCTGCATAATCGTACCGCCAGGGAGGTTAAAATAACCCAGGCTTGGATTACCAATGACTACAATACCCTTGCTGCTTATGCTACAGACTAAACTAAACTGTAAGTTTTATTGGATAGGAAAATGTAAAAATCCAAATACACAATACAAACATTTCAAATCCCCATATATACAACATTTTCCAATGCTCCATTGTGCCAGGATGTAACAGTTTCTACAAATCAATGCATTGATAAACTTATTTTTTCCCTCTTTTTAACCCACGTATATAAGGGATCTATGTGGGTTAAAAAGATGATACAGGTTCGCTTTAAATCACTTTATTTAAAAAAAAAAAATGACAAGAGGCAGCTTTTTTGGCAGAAGAGACTTTGTATGTCTGTTCTGCCATAAATGTTTCTTTTCTGCCACCTAGCATTTTTTTTAAATATATTTGGACCTAGTTGCACATACGCAGCTCTTTGTACAATTGGAGACTGGCATGGGTGCCGGGGGAAGTAATACTCAAGCACATGTAGAGAAGTTGCATCATCTCTGGACAATCAAGATGGGAAAAGACTCCAGACCCTGAAGAAGACTAGGCAAAGATTAAAGTGTCAGCGAAAAGGGTACTGTGGCAGGTCACTCTGTGAAGTAAGTCTGCCGCAGTCGGGCCAGGTGATACCAACAGGGCCACCCATGGCTGAATTTTGGCCCATTTAGCAGAATATGGCCAGATTGCAAATACGTGGCTAAAATAAAGATTTTTTTATCCTTGTATATGACTTTGTGAATGGAGCTGAATGGCGAGTAAAAAGCACCCATTGTAAGTACACCTGTCCTATGTGCATCTACTGTTGTACACTATACCCTACACCTGTTCCTGCACTACAACGATCACGATATTCCTACACTGAACACTGAATTGGCCTTTGTATTGTGTTCCACTGTACGCATGTGCTAGTCCATTCTTTATTCTACTGCCTCACTAATTACCACAGTACTCCAGTGATTGGTATACTGTCCTGCGTGAGCAGCTTATATACTTGCTCTTCACTAGTAATGTGCAGGTGCTTGATGTGAACCCAGTTCTCTCGAGTTCACCCAAACTCAAAACTGTGACTGACATAATCAGTCCCAATCAGTTGTGTCAGGGGCATTGGATTGTAGAACCCCACCGCACCCACAACCTATAAATACATTAAAATATATGACAGAATAAATAAAAACTATACAAACGATATGAGTGGAAAATATTGGCCGCGGCCCTTTATTGGGGTTAAAAGCAAAATATAAATTCTTTATTTAAATTCAACAACACTAATATATAAACGAATGAACTTTTAAAACCAGTTAACATAAAGTAGCTCAGTCACCCAGACTCGAGCCATACTCATCACCAGTCCAATATAACATTAACACTGTCCACCCACATATGTGGGCGACAATACCCCCAAAAAGGAATTATCATAATTTAAGCAGTGTGTGTGGCCCCCTCTGGAACCCCGTATGACAAAAGTTGGCTTTAGTCACTGTTTGGGTATTCTGACAACAGGACACCCGCTGCTGTCAGAACAGAATAACCCGGTACGTGGATTCCCCATCAACACTGGTTAGCATGGATGAAGGAATCAAGCTTTTTACCATTAGATCCAAAGCTATTGGCAGCTGGAGTTATATGCAAATCTCAATGTTTTCTTCTAACATCAAGCTTGACTCTACCCACCAATTTTAAAGCCCCTCTAGTGTGATAGGTGGTTTTAATAAACTACTGTGTTTCCCCGAAAATAAGACACTGTCTTATATTTTTTGGGCTAAAAAAAACACACTAGGTCTTATTTTCGGGGTAGGTCTTATTTTCGGGGTAGGTCTTGTTTTTTTTTTTTTTTTACTGCTGCAGTTCTCCATCAGGTCCATCAGCAATGCTAGTGTTTTTTAAAGAAAAAAAAAGAAAAAGCAGTGTTTCTCTCCTGGGCGGCCGGAAGCGGGAGGCTTCCAGAATTTCGGGGGGGGGTTTTTTTTTTTTTTTTTTTTTTAATGTACAACAATCCACACTTATTCATATACAAAAATATGGTGATCAGGGGTGCCGTACCTTTCCAAGAGCAATTTGGTAACCAATTGCTGGCCAGAATGAGTGAAGCGCACTTTCACTATCAATTCCTCATAGGCAAAGTGCATTTGGTATGAACTCCGCCTGTGACAGGAGATGGTGCTATAGAGGAAGCATCGGCATATGGGGCTCTGCTCCCTCCGCTGCCACCTCGCTTCCTCTTGCACTGGTTTCGTTGGCACCGCTGATTCTTCCCCGCGGCTCTTCAAGTTCCCCCTTATGCCACCACCGGCCCTGGGAATGGTCACAAATAAGTCTTATTTTCGGGGTAGGTCTTATATTTTAGCAATTCCTAAAAATAGTACTAGGTCTTATTTTCAGGGTAGGTCTTATTTTCGTGGAAACACTGTAATAGGAAGCTCAGTAGGCTGGAGGGATAGACTCAAGCTCCACTTTACAGAAATAGTTGAGATATAAATATAGTTGCCTATCCACTAATGATTAGGTAAGGCTATTAATTGTCTTCTTCATATGCTCAGTTAAATTGCCCAACTACTATAGGGGACTCATATCACGCCTCATTTACTTAAAATTAAACATAAAGGGGTTGATTTACTAAAGGCAAATAGGCTGTTTACTTTGCTGGGTACCAGACCAGGTAAATATAAACTTGCTTTCTTTATAGGAATTTTTTTGTTCTTTCTTTTCTGACAGGTAATCCAAGTGATCAAATCAGATTTGGAACTGAAATGAAAAAAAGAAAATCAAAGTTCTGTAGCAAAATTTAGCTCTTTTGTTTCTAACTTTTTTTTCTAGAGCGTATTCCATGCAGTTATTACCATTTCATGGTATGGCACAGAAGTCCATACACCCTTCAGCTGGAGAACAGCTGTCTAATGAATCATATCTAGTATGCTAAGGTTGGAAAGTACAGCCCTTGAGCCAAATGTGATGCTTCTAGCTAACGGAAAAGGTCACTGTCAGAGCCGTATTTACTAAGACAAATATGAAGTGTTTGTGGCATTCCGTGACAGGCTTCTTAGTCGTAACATCTTCTCTTTGGGCTACATGCTACTTTGGTGGACTTTATTTGAACAGACAACGGGTCAGCTAAGATATACTTGATATACCTCATTCCATACAGACTTAACTGCTCTGTAGTCTTGGAATCATCCAAGAGTACAGTTATAACCCCATCTGAGTAATCTGCCCAATGTAAACATAGACATTGAGGCGCCCATGAGAATGAGATGACAAACTATGTCCTACCCAGTATTAAGGCATCTGTAAAAGGCTTTGATGGTGATTGCTGAATCTGGCCATGCAATTCATCTCACAAGATGAATTATTAATTGATACACGATCTTTGGGCCCCATACCAGTTCACCTCCACATACACTGATGTAAATGCTATTTTTCGGGGATGGAATGCAGGGTCCATAGCCAATGGACCAGTTCCAAAATCCCCATTTCAGAATTGGCAAGAACAAAATCCCAATTTCATGATTGGTCAATGTGGGATCCAGAATCCCGGTTTGGTATTAATTTACTTGTATATGGTTCTGCAGATGCTGCTAGAGTACATTTTGTGAAGTAAAATATAATCAATTAGAAGGCAAGAAGATCTTTTGCAATCAGTATTATTTCCCCTATGGCATCTGGGTTCCCTCAGAAAAGCACCTTTCCATACCGAGAGCATGTTTCTAGTAGGTTTGTTCAGTTAAAGCCCCCCTGCTCGCAGACCCCCTCAGCCACCGGGTCAGAGTTGTGTGGAAGAGGTCCATGTCCCAATTGGCATTGGGACAAGGTCCCCACTGGAAAAATACCCTCCCAATGCCGAGGGCACGTGGCCCGGTATAGTGGAGGGAGGGGGTACTTGTTCGTTTTTTGTTTCTGTGAAGTGTCAGAACTTAAAAAGAAACAAAGCAAAAAATTATATGTTACTTTTCTGCAAGATTTATCCAAATCCGAGTGCCGAAACTAATTGTTTTTCAGACCTGAATCACGAAAAATAACGAAACATCCAAAACTAAATTAAATGAAACTAAACACATTTTTGGCAGCTTACATGTCTATCTTTCACCTTCTGTATCCCTCCCTTATACCCCAATATCGTGAACGCTTATTGTGAAAGCTCTTCCACCTTCTGTATCCTTCCTTAGACCCTAATAGGTTGTTGGCTTTTCTACCTTCTGTAGTCTCCCTTACACCCTACGAGATGGTAGCATCTTCCACCTTCAGTATCTGTCCCTTATACCCTAATAGATTGTGAGGTCTTCTGTATCCACCCTTCTACCCTAACAGTCTGTAAACTGTTCCACCTTCTGTATCCTCATTGCCTCCTTTATACCCTTATGTATTGTAAGCTCTTATACCATTTGTATTTTCACTTAAAACCTAATAAGCTGTAAGCTATTCTACACTGGAAAACACATTGTGGTAGTGGTTAGCACTTCTGTCTTGTAGCGGTTGGGGTCTTTGGTTCATATCCAGCCCATGACACTATCTGCACGGAGTTTGCATATTCTCCCTGTGCTTGTGTAGGTTTCCTCCCACACTCCATGCTGGTTGGTTAATTGTCTCCTGTATTATTTGATCCTAGTATGTGTACATTTAGGGTTGCCACCTGTCTGGGATTCACCCGGACAGTCCGGTTTTTTAGTCTTGTGTCTGGGTTTCAGGCCAGCTGACACCCGGACACAAGACACTAAGTGCCAATACCGGCACTTTCAATTTTTGGATAGATGCGGCTGCCTGAGGTCCCCAGCAAGCACAGGACCTCACAAATCTGCATCTTCCAGTGAGCCGCAGGCGCTTGTAAACAGGCACCAGCCTGCACATCACCTCCGGCTCTTTCCTGACAGAACGCTGCCCACATAGCCCACCTGAGAGTGTGCGCATATCACACCTGAGAGCCCGCAGAGTCCATCTAAGAGCCTGCACAGCTCTGGTGACAACCCGCACAGGCCACCTGAGACCCAGGGGGCCACTCTGAGACAACACAGAGTAGGTAGCTTCATATTATTTTGTATTGTTTTATAAGGTATTGCTGGGATTCGTAGTCCTCTATAGCCAGTCTCCTTACTCCCTCCCCGGGCTGTCTCCTCTTGCTCTTTCTCCTGTTCCTTTTCGTCACTCTCTCCTCTATATTCTTTTTAAACAAAAATTGCTGCATGCAGCGCTAGAGTGTTCGGGTTTTACTTGAAGAAAAGGTGGCAACCATATGTACATCTAAGGTTAGGACCTAAGATTGTAAGCTTCTTGAGGGCAGGGGCTGATGCAGTATGTAAATTGTTGGCGCCATATAAATGCTTATAATAAATAAATACCTTCTGTTTTCTCTCTAATAGACTTTGATAAGTTTCTAAAAGTGACCAGCAAAATTCACCACTCATTAAAGGGTTATTAAACCCTCAGGTTTTTTTTTTTGCATATACAGTATCTGCTGCTAGCAAGCAGTAGATATATGCAAAAACTTTTTTTTAAAAACAAAACGTTTCAAAAGAGTTTAAAACTAACCTGTGTCTTTGCCGCGTTCTCCCGTCCGAATATCTGAAAAATCTCGGGCGGCCGCAATGGATCTTGGGGCGGGCGCATGCGCAGTTTAGATTTTCGGCTGGGAGACGAGGAGAGACACAAGGTAAGTCTATGGACAGCGCGCACTCGCACAGACTCCGTGGGACATCAGAGGAGAGGAGACCTGCACCCAGCGCTGGAGGGACAGCTGAAAAGGACAGTAAAGAAGAAGAAGAAGATCAAATCAAGAGGCATCATTTAAGGTAAGTCCCTACAGCAGGATTGGGAAGGGAAAAACATTTTTTTTCTGACTTTATTGTCACTTTAACACAAAACATACACATAAATCATATGACATATTCAGTGTTAAAAAATGTAAAATAATACTTTATATAATTTATTTACATGATCTAAGTTCAGTGCTGTTGTTTAATTTTTTTATTATCATAAGTTTATTTAATATGGGGTATTCTGCTAACCAATTAGGTTTTTGGTTTGTTATATTACACAATGTTTGGGATCACAGAGATTCATAAGACAAACTGCACCCTCTGGTGGAAGAAAAGTGTGTTTAATACTCATACAGGGTTATTCAGAAAAGGGAGAAGCGTTTGGAGAAGGCCGGAGAAGTGAACAATCTAGGACAACATAGCTGATTTGGAAAAATTCTCCAATTCAGCTCACTTTCCTGTTCAGCTATGCTGTCCTAGATTGTTCACTTCTCCTGCCTTCTCCAAACTCTTCACCCTTTAGTGAATAAACCTGATAGTGTCAGTTTCTACTCGGTGTTTACATAATGAGGATATTTGATGATTCTAATCTTTAGCCCCCTTCACACCCGAGTGTTATGTGTGACAATGGTCAGTATGAAAAATGCCATGATTTTCATTAGAGTTCACCCAACAGCCGTCTCCTCCGCTTAGACACTAAATTTCCATTGCCTATAAAAAACACAAAAGCCCCAAAACACCTGTAAAACATGCAAAAAAGCCCCCCAAAAAGCTTTAAATCGCCTGAAATACACTCAGTTCAGGAGTGAATGCAGACTTACTTTCCACGTGTATTCCGACTCTAATTGTTGAGACCTCTATACCTGGCCTGTATATCGCAAATACAATCACTGCAGAGAATCTTCATCAGATAATGGAACTCACCAAATACTTTTTATCCACGATGATTTTTATTGAATGCAGCAGATTCTGGCAAACAATATGATGTAGCCGATGGTTGTATTTGCAGTATTTGAAGGTCAAAAAAGGATATTGCCTTCCTCACCTCATGTGCACCCGGCTTAATGATGGCCTAAACTCACAGTGAGGAAAAAGGAAGTTACATCATACAATGGTGGAGGCAACACAAAAGAGGCATAATAAGCACAATAACCACAAGGTGGCAGCATACCAGAATAATAACCATGGCAATACACAATAATACCAATGCAACTGTCTTGCCACATAACTGCTGGGGGCAGCACAGCATGCAATAAATCTGCAATTCAATAACAATCTCTAATAGTTAACTTAAAGGAGAACTATGAGGTGAGTGATTTTCTTTCAACCTCATAGTTCGAGCCGACGTGTGACAATGAAACTGTCACATGTCGGCTCAATAGATCGGGAAGTGATCGAACGCATACCGTCGCTCGCTCACTTCTTTATTAGGGTTGCCACCTGTCCAGGATTCAGCCGGACAGTACGGGTTTTGAATGCTGTGTCTGGGTTTCATGGCAGCAGAAGCCAGGCCACAAGATGTCACGCAGACAGGGGCAACCAAAATTAAGATAGGGGCTACTGGCCCCCCCACTGAAAATAGTCTCAACTGTGATACTTACATATGAATTGGTGGCGCTATTTACATATGAAAAAGCCACCACTCAGTCTCCCAAAAAAATGTCTGCGCGTCGCTTGTGTGTTCGGGTTTCGCTTGAAGAAAAGGTGGCAACTCTATTCTTGATCCTGTCCCTGCAGAGAGCCGTGACTGTCACTCACGGCTCCCTGCAGCCAGGAGAGACAGAGAGAGGAGAGAAAGCACGGAGAGACAGAGAGAGACAGCCAGGAGGATGAGTGAGAGACGAGAGACATCTATGAGGATCAGCGAGGAGAGACAGCCAGGAGGATGAGCGAGAGAGGAGAGACATCTAGGAGGAGGAGCGAGGAGAGACAGCCAGAAGGATGAGCAAGCAAGGAGAGGCAGCCAGGAGGATGAGCGAGGAGAGACAGCCAGGAGCCAGGAAGATGAGCGAGGAGAGACAGCCAGGAGGATCAGCAAGAGAGTAGAGACAGGCTCTTCCACACAGTAATGACCGCAGGAGGAGAATGGCAGTGTCAAAAGTCTCCTTGCTTTGCAATCTGGTGCCAGTGTTCAGAGTTCGATTTCTCGAACCAGTCCTGCATACCAGCACAACACACACAGGGACCATGGGGAGCAAAAGTATCCACCCTCCAGGAGGAAGGAAAGTGTCAGCACCAATTCAGAGTGCAAAGGCAGTCATTGCTGAAAGAATGCAAGAGCTTATTTACTAAAGGAATCTGAATGAGAAGTGTTATTTCTGTTGATTTTATTTATTATTTTATTACAGTGAGTTAATCTTTGCGCAGAGCAGCAGTCATCTTGGTGGGGTCATTAAGTGCTTCCTCAATTACTATTCCTCCCTTACTGACTTTTTAGCATGTATATGTGGAAGGTGTTACAATAACCTATGCACACTAAGACAACATCCCCCTTTCAACATGGCGAACAATCACTTTGGTACCCATTGGTGTTGCTAGAACTGTGGAAGCCTTGGGGCCAGGGCCATCTTTAAGGCGGGGCAAAAGGGGCACTTGCCCGGGGCCCAGTCATTGTTGTGGGGCCCTGTACCCCATAAACTAGCGCTAGTGAAACATTTCTGGACCGGCCGTCTAGTCTGCACTACCGCTTTCTGACGCTAGAGGACAGCAGCCTCTTGTCCTTATGTGCAGCAAAGATCTCTGCAGCCCGGTATATCACCTCCCACTCAGCAGAAGAGGAAGATCGATTTTGCACACACTGCTTCATGGTCCTGCCCTCCTCCCTCCATGGCTGCAGTCTCATCCTCCCCCTGTCCACGGTGAGTGCACATGGCTGCTGGGTTGGGTTTCTATCTAGGTGTGGGGGGGATGGGGGTGGTCGGGTTAGGTGTGCCACTGCTGGGCTATGATATAATGCTGTATAAAAATAATAATGACACCTGAGCATGTTCCCCTGGTGTCATTATTATTATTATTATTATTATGTCCCCCTGGTGTCATTATTATTACTATTATGTCCCACTGTTGTCATTATTATTATTATTATGTTCCTCTGGTGTCTTAATTATTACTATTATGTCCCCCCAGTTTCATTATTATTATTATTATGTCCCCCAGTGTCATTATTATTATGTCCCCCCAGTGTCATTATTATTATGTTCCCCTGGTGTCATTATTACTATTATGCCCCCCCCCGTGTCATTATTATTATTATTATGTCCCCCCAGTGTCATTATTATTATGTCCCCCCAGTGTCATTATTATTATTTCCCCCAGTGCCATTATTATTATTATTATGTCCCCCCGGTGTCATTATTATTATTATTATTATGTCCCCCCAGTGTCATTATTATTATTATGCCCCCCAGTGTCAATAATAATAATGACACGGGGGGACAATAATATTAATAATAATGACACCAGGGGGACATAATAATAATAATAATAATGGCACCAGGGGGACATAATAATAATAATAATGACACCAGGGGGACATAATAATGACACTGGGGGGACATAATAATAATGACTCCAGGGGACATAATAATAATAATGACACCAGGGGACATAATAATGATATTAATGACACCAGGGGACACAATAATAATGACTCCAGGGGACATAATAATAATAATGACTACAGTGGACATAATAATAATGATACCAGGGGACATAATAATGACACAGGGGGGACATAATAATAATGGCACGGTGACGACGACATAATAATGACTCCAGAGGACATAATAATAATATTGACACCAGGGGAGATAATAATAACAATGACACCAGGGGGACATAATAATCATAATAATGACACCAGGAGGACATAATAATAATAATGACACCAGGGGACATGCTCAGGTGTCATTATTATTATTGTTGCTATTCTATGCAGTGGAAGTGGTAGGTGGCGAATTATCCACACATTTACCATGAAAGTAGAATTATGGGGAGAGTGAAATGCGCTCTTCCCCCTAGTTACTGAAGCTGCCACAGGTTGGCTCTCTTGATCGAGAAATGAGCGATCACATACCGCTGATTACTCAGTTCCTGCACTCACTCTCTGTAGAGAGCGGTGACTGACGGTCACGGCTCCTCGCAGGAATACCCCTCTCTGACCCTCCAACGCTGAGTGGGGGGATGGATGGGGCGGACACAACCTCTGAGTGGGGGGATGGGTTGGATCTGGACAATATTTTTTGCATCCATCCCAGCTGCAGCGTGGCTCTGCTCTGTCAGCATATAGCGGGCAATATTGCATGGGGGGCGTGGTGGGGGGCCCAAGAAAATGTTTGCCCGGGGTCCAATCAATATTAAAGACAGCCCTGCCTGGGGCACCCTGAAGAAAGTATTTCTATGACGCCTACTGTGCACTGCAATGAACAGTGGGCAGGGCAAGATTACACCAAACAGTGGGAATAGCTTTTGGGGATTATTAAGGGGATTATTAAGTAGAACCTGAGTCTTTTCACTGTATACACTGAACATACATACCGCAATCCTTGTACTGGCAAAATATGTCTTAATTACATTGCCACAGTGACAGTTACAGCCTCACTGATACAGATGAAAGTATAGTTTTAAAAAACAAAGCTTTAGCACTCCACATTTTTTGCACACAGAATATAGATATAATTTGTCTGAGCCTACCTTAAAATGACCCCCATTAACAATCTCACATTCCAAATAAAGCAGCTCCCTGTAACCGAATCCCACTCCATTGAAAAGGAAAGGCTGTGTGAAGTTTCTTCTGGGAGTGTTGATCTCCGTTATCTCTCACAACGCTCAGTGGTTCCTCCTGCTGACCTAAAAAACTCTACAAGATACAGGTTAGGTTTATGTAATGTACAAAACAGTGAAAGAGTGTAGTGGTCACGACTATATAATGTGCAACATAATGTATGTAGCATATAAGGTGCAGGAGTCAGTAATATGTAATATACAACATAACGTATAGAGTGCATCAGTGAGGACTATGTAGCATATAGCAGTGTTTCTCAACCTTTTTTCAGTCATGCCCCCCCTAAAACCTATGCAAAATCTTGAGGCAACCCAGTCTAAAATGGGCGACTCCACACAAAATACATGAAAAAGTGGGGTTCCATTCTTTGCATCGAAATCCTCCCTTCAAATCAAGAGCCCCTCCTTCGCATCAAAGCCCCTCTTTCACTCAGAGTCCCCCGTTACATCAGTAGCTCCCATTCACATTAGAGGCCCCCTCCTTTTACATCCGTGACCCACTCCTTCACATCAGAAGCTCCTCTTCACATCAGAAGCCCTCCTTAGCGTTAGGAGCCACCTTTACATCAGGAGTCCCCCTTCACGTCAGGAGCCCCCTCTCACATTAGAAACCCCCTTTATATCAGAGCCCCCCCTTTCATATCATAATCCCTCCATTTACACCAGATTTCTAACATCACAAAATTTCGAGGCACCCTTGAGGAAGCCAGAAGGCACCCCAGTGTGTCATGGCACACTGGTTGAGAAAAGCTGGTGTATAGCATACAGCAGTCAGCACTATGTAATGTAAAACCCAGCGTATGGTTTGTAGCAGTAATGTACAACATAGCACATATAGTGCAGTAGGTACTATGCTGCAATATATGCTGCAGTGTGGCATGTATGCATGAAGCACTAACAGGCCTTAAAGCAGAGTTGAAAACAACAGGGAGGGTTCTTTATAAAAATTGTATGACTTTGTAAAAATTGGCCTGTGGCACTACAGTTTGGTAGTGCCAACTGACCTAAATGCAGAGACACCAGCCAGAGGGACCCGAGTTAAAAAAAATAGAAAAAATATTTTTCTTGTCAGTTAAATGACAAAAAAAAATGAAAGCTAGGCACGGGATATAAGGCAGGATACCTGTAGGATGTGCCCTAGGTGCTCAAGTCTAGAAATATCTAGAAATGCCAATGGCTACACCATGGCACACCTTTTTGGGTGCACTTCAGGAAATTGTTACTACCCTGAAAGGAACAGATGGTTGTGTTTGCCTCCTAGACCAAAAGTTCCCAGTTCTCCCCTGTTCATTTATTACAGATACAATCTCAGGCGACTAAGTAATTGCATAGGTTAATAAAACATGGACAAGTTAAGTTTGGGATATTCATCTTCTCTATTTGTCCTGGTGACCATTATTCCTGAAAGTAAAACCCCAAAATGTTGGGTTGTTGCTAGAATAGTAATAGAAGGGGAATCTTCCAATGGGGACACTAGTTCTGGTGACCCTACTGACCACCGGGAATGGATAACCTGCATGGATAAGGTAACAGTGCCTCTTTAAATAAAACAACGTTTCCCCCAAAGACATAAAAAAAATTGTATAGAAAACCAAAAAATTGTAATAACCCCCCAATTCTAAATGATCCCCAAATATTTATGTCTTTTATTATATGAAGGACAGCCAGGCCCATTTTAGTATAAAAACCAAAGACATTTATGATTCGCTTTCTATAATTTTAATTGATTTTCTGTAGGAAACATACCATAAATTTGAAATATACCTTAGCCTGTTCTGTGACCTTGTCTCCAAGTTTCTAGTTTTCTATATAACTTGACTTTTGGCACTGAGTAGTAGCAGCTACAATGCCATATGCCATATATTGGGGAAAATGGATTTCTCTAATGCTTTCTAAACTTTTTTTTTCCGCCGTCCTTGTCAAGAAAGATGTATGTATAAAATTGCAGTCACCTATACTGCCTGCAAAATGTCATCATTAAACACTTTAAGCAAGACTTGTTTTTTTATAGCTCAGATTAGTTGTGTTGCATTTTCCACTTTAAACCGTTTCTTATATTACTTGGCATGCAAGCCTGCAAATCATCCTAGGCTTGGGAGTTACTGATGCTGTACAAAACAGATTTGATAAAATAACCAAACTAATAAAAGACATTACACATTAAAGGCAGGCTAGGGTCAGGTTTCAGCCTCCAACATCAGTAGTATATAGAACCAATATACCAGAAGTACATTGGAAATATACTGTATAACCTTATTCAATAAAGAATTCTAATTCTGAAGTGATCATTTTTTAATAGTGGTAAGCTACAGCAACCAACCAAAATCATGGTCTTATTTAAGCAGAGTGACTTGTGATTGGTGGTTATATGTTACTGCACAAAAAGAGAACTTGTAGTGATTTTGTTATGGTCATGACTTAAAACAAAAACGTGAAAATAATAAAGATTACATATAGGATTCAAAATAATAAAGATTAGATAAAGAGTTAAAAATAATAAAGTTTAAATTGTTTCTTTTTACTTAGGTTACTAAGGGTTATTCACAAAGCTGGGCGAAGGATCAGCTTTGTGACTCTGGCTGATCCTTCGGCTAGCTTCGGCCGCCGGAGCCCTTCGGTTCAGCAGAACCGAAGGGCTGCTGTACGGGCTATTAGCTATAGCCCGTACAGCTCCCGAAGCTAGCCGAGTGGCTCACATGCTTGAATGATCCGAAGTGACACCCGAAGCGGCCCGACGGCCAGCCCTTGGCTGGCTGAAATCCTCGCAACTGACAGCTGGGTGGAGCCAACTGTGATCTCACGGCTGGCCCTGCCCAGTTGCAATGACAGATCAGCGTCCCCAGGTTACCTGGGGACACTGGACTGTCAATAAACAATGACAACTTGGGGGAGTCAGCCGTGACACCACGGCCGGCTCCGCCTAGTTGTTATTCATTGGCCAGGACTCTAGCAGGTCCCGGCCAATAGGAAACAGTTGGGCGGAGCTAGCTGTCACTGCTAGTTCCACCCAATTGTTTATTTTTTAAAAATTTTTAAATAATCTTTCTTTTCTTTTTTTTTTAAAATAATCTTTATTTATTTTTTAAATCTTTATTTATTTTTAAAAATGTATAATTTATTTACATTTGTAAAACTTTTTTTTCTACTTTTTTTCCCCACTGTTTTTCTATTCTGCTCAGTACCACGGAGGTACCGAGCAGAATAGCCGAGCAGAATTCCGCTCGGCGGCATTCGGCTATTCACTCACTGCAATTCGGCCCTAATGAGAATAGGCCGAACGGCATCGAGTAGTCTGCCGGAGGTTCAGCTCAGCCGATCCAGGTGCTGGATCGGCTGAGTCGAACTCTTTCTGCACTTCGACCGAAACCGGCCGAAGCAAGCCGATGTGCGGCTGATTTCAGCCGATGTACGGCTGAAATCAGCTGTACAAGCCTGAAGTGAATAGCCAAACAGCTTTCAGCTCACTTCACTTCGGGTCAGTTAATCACTCAGCTGCCTTAGGAAGCTTCGTGAATAACCCTCTAAAAAACAATATTGTTTATTTTCATATGTAGCCAGCAGATGGAACTCTTGGCTCCTTTCCACATGTTTTTCAGGTTCTTTGGCTTAGAAGCAGCTCAGAAGGTGATCAGAAGCAGCTCATGAGGTACTCAGATGTACCTAAAAGCATCATGACTTTGGCCATGATACACAAGTTCTTTTGTATTACATTTGTACAGCACTGTTGAGTTTGCACTTGTAGATGCACATCCGTGAAAAGAATGGTGGTTCATTTATATATCAAACAAGAAAACATTGTTCCAATATATACATAGCCATGTTTCTATGCACCCCAAGTAGACAGAGAAGTCAGCACTGACATTTGCAAATGTAAGATGTTATTGTATAACTGTACGGTACAGGTACTAGGGTAATGTGAGGAGAAGTGTTTGGTCTGCACTGTAGTAAATTTGCAAATTGGGTCACCCAAAACTTTTATGTAGCAGGGATTCCAATCTACAGATAGATACAGGTAGTTCAGGGTAGTACCGAGAGTAGAGAATGGGGGAAATTCATAAAGAGTGTCTACGACAACAACAAATGTTGGTACTTGTCCCAGATTTATGTACCTGTTTCCAACAATTTGGCACAAGCACCGCCATTTGCAGTGTGGAGGTGTACGGAGTTTGGAGTGTCCGTACTGGACATCCCCTCCCCAGTGCAGCTTAGTGGTGCTGAGCCTGACAAAAATCACAGGTTCAGCAGTGGTGCTCTCTGCCCAGACACGGTACCCATTACACAAACAGGTTCAGCAGCCTAGGACTTATACAGTGTGTGGGTGGAGCCTGATGGGGAGGCTAAGGTACTAGTTCCCCATTGGGTCCGTTTTGCTGCTGCTGCAGGATTGCCAGACTGGCTATTGGCTAAGAATTTGCCCATTGCTTTCTGTCAATCAGCAGCAGAGCAGACCTGATGGGGAACTAGTACTTCAGCATCCCCATCTGGTTCCACTCACGTATAGAGCCACTGGCTGTTAAGGACGTTGTCCGCTACAGCCGACAATTTCCTTAACAACCAGTAATGCTGATAGTGGGGGCGGAGTTTGATGGGGATGCAAATCTTTTAAATCTGAAGTGAGGTAGGCTGTGTTGAAAAACCTGGTGGCCTTTAGGGCAGTGCTCAAAAATGGGTCTCCTGACTCAGCTGGCTAAGAAGGCTGTAGCAACATCAGTTGGAAAAAGATGTACTGGCAAAGCATTTCAGTGCCTTGGAAGGAAGGTGGAACCTCAATAAATATTTTGGTCATGGTACATATGTAATCCTAGCTAACAGTGTTCAAATAGAATCTCGACCACAGTTCTGCAACAGCCATGATGACTTTACATATAATTGACTCTTAACCACTGTGCAGGTGAGCATTAACTATTTGTTCAGATCACTGCTCTATGACACACCAATGCTCTTACAGGGTATAAAAAACATAATACCCAAAGTTACCCCAAAATATCTTTGTCCCCCTGAAAAACATGTCCTAGCATTAATTTTTATCGCAATCCTTGTTCCAGTAGCAAAAACAGCTTTTATTACTTCCTGTGACATCATCACCAGGCTTGTAATTTTGTATCAGGGACAGCTGGTGGGAGATTAGTTCTTATTGATGTAGGTATGCTTCCAGAACATCTCCCAAGAGCCCTTCCCCACATACAGTGTGTGGACGGGCGTTTCAAAGCCAAAACAGCAGAATTAAGTTTCTGGGAAAGTAATCAGTATTTGTACATACAGTATATTGAGATAGAGACGGATGGGGAATAGGCAGAATTCTCTAGTCCAGCAGTAGGGCTGTCAACTCATCTTGGGAATTCAAAACAGCAAGGCACTTGTCTGCCCAAACAAAAAAAAAGCGATGGAGGAAACAACTGAAACTGCTGGACCCCGTGTCTATGGGGAATCGGCAGTAAACGGACAGGTGTCAGTTTACATCAGATTAACCCAGGTCCTTCATGATCCAGTCCGGTGAAACAATGTCTGATCCGGTTGTTTCCCCCGGACCTAGCCGGAGCCTGGACTAACCGGATCTAAATGGCTGCCCATAGACTCACATAGAGCATCCGATCGGGTCCGGCTGAAAAACTGACAGGCAGACCCGATCAGATAGTTCATGTGAAACAGGCCTTCATATAACAGGACCAATTGCTGGGCCCCATTTTTTGGTTTTCTATTTCATTTGGAAACAATAAAACAATTGGGCTGATAGTCTCATGTGCAGGGCCCCTGCTGACACCAGCCCTCAGATCCGCCAGGACCAGGCTGATCTTTTTGGATAAATGGAGCTATAAGTCACCCCAGTCTCTTCCAAATCCCTAGAACAAAAAAAAAAGGGAGAAAAGGAAGCACCACGACCAGGAAAAGGAATTGTTGTAGACCAATCGATAAAGCCTGGTTGGTTGTTGGAGTGGTCCGACTGGTTTGATGGTGAAGTGGAGGCGATCAGGTGCGGTCCTTCCCATTTTGGGTGGTAAGGGGTCAGCAGGAACACAAGCGGAGAGCGATAGAGAGGTGAGAAATCGCACACAATAGAATCAAGGTGTGGAGTGTAGAGACTCACCGTTTGGTAAGGGTAGAAGCGATGTCATTGGCGAAGGTGATGGTGGAGATCCAGAGGTACTGTGTGGTTGGATGAGTTGATGCGAGGTTTAGGAAAGGCTTATTGGTCTTCTACATCCCTATGTTGCATGCTGGTGTGGGTTTTATGAGTATACTCGCAAATCAGTCCTTTAGAATCTTTATTTATTCCCATATGTAATGTTTTAAATACAGTTCAAAATCACGGTTTATATACCTTATAGGTTCAAAGTATCACTGGTAGAAGTATGCGGATCAGGAGGTCTACAGTACCTTCACTCTTCTGCATGCTTGCTTCTGCTTTGTGATTTACAAAGTACTGAAGCAGGAGACAGACAGGAAACTAGAATAAAAGAGATATACAGTGGCACCCTACATATTCTTCTCTGTACTTCCTTTAGTATCTTATAAGATAGATACTTTTTATTAGAAAAGGATAGTAAGCCCAAGATAGATATGTATTGAAGATGAAATAATGTAATGCACTCTTTTTCCCACAAGAGGGTACTCATGTTCCTGAAATGAAAAGCAAGTTAAATTGAGGGCTGTGCCTCCACCATGGAAATGATTAATAGAAAAGTGAGCTCCGATAAGAGCTGGACTTAAAAATAAAATAACTTTGGTTTTCAAAGCAATTATCATATTTTTATGGTTGCTCACCACACATCTGTGGTGAACAGATCACACATCTGTAGTGGACAAGGATATCCAGGTCTTAGTATCATTTGCTGCATTAAAAATAATTATTATAGAGGGCTTGCCAAACTTGCTCTACCTTACTTATTGTGACACACATTATAAAATATATCACTGTTTAAAAAAGTTCTAGAAAGGAGTTTCAATAAAGTGATATCTGATAAGTGGACCTCAATAGAAAAGATTTGCTATGTAATAATAGCATCTAGATATCTTAATGCCTAAGGCAGCAGTACCCTGAAAAATGTACTTTTTGTCTTGAATTCCTCCTGAACTTGGAGTGAGAGTAAGAGATGTCTTTACTGTGCTGCTCAGTGTTCTCCTTACTGGAGAGGAAGCCGTACCTGAGGGCCTGCAGTCAAGGATCTCCCCTTCAGCTGTTTATCCATACTTTGGATCTGTGCTTTCTTCAACTCTCATGCACACCCTCTGCACCGGTCACAGAGAATTAATACGCGCTTCCTTTGTACTTCCTTTCCACCACTTATTTTAATTTATACTAGATAACCAATGCAATAATTCAGAGGTTGGTTAAAAGGTTAAGTGCAGTAAAACAATTTTGATAGAAATATAATAACTTTTTATTATTAAGATATATACATCAAATCAAAAAGAAGGACATCTGAGAAGGAAAGAGGGACAGAGGGATTTGGCTTCAAAAGAAGGACAGTTCCTCCAAATGAGGGCCAGTAGGGAGATATGCAGCTCTGACATGAGGAAGCAAAGCCTTGCCGGTACCAAGGTGGCAACCTCTACACTGAGACAGTGTGAAACAAGGCAAGGTAGGTTAGTAGGAGATCAGCTGTAGAAAGCCTACAGTCAGTACTGGTGACTAGTTCTTTGTTCTTTGCTTGATGTTTTGAGGTTCAGCTTTCACATTACACGTCCAATGTGGCAGCCTGAGGTGGTTGCCTCTGGTGGCATCTCAATTGCAACCTGTGACACTCTGTCCGTCATCCCACCCAGCTCACTGACGTCACCGGTTGGCAGAAGCTGAGTGGGACGCTCTAGCTGGCATCTCTCCGAGCTCCTGGCAACCAGTGAAGTCAGTGAGCTGAGCTGGATGCCAAACAGAGCCACTGGACCTAGAGGTAGGCAGACCACCGCTCCCACCACCCCACCAGCCTCAAACAGCAGATAGAGTAGGGACAGCACTGGCCTCAGGGTGACATCATGATTGCTAAATACACTCAGAACTGCAAAAATAAGGTAATTCTTTATACTCTTGCTTTGCAGATATTGTTTGCTGAAAAAAGAAAGATGCTCTTAAAAGCGTTGTTTGTCTATGTGGGTGGTTAGTAACTTATCCTCATACGTTATATCGCTTCAGAAAAAACAGTCCTCAAGAATAATGGGAAACCAGACTTGGCAGGTGCATTAAACCTCAGTTTTAGTGAAGAGACATCTAATTTAGAGAGACCAGTAGGTCATGAATATGTAACCAGTGTTTTTTAATCAAGACGGATGAGTCTTGTGATATGGCTATTAAATTTACACATAAAATAGTATGAGGGTCGGTGTAATGGCTTTAACTAAATTAAGAACGATGATTGCTTTCATAATTGTCAGTTTGGAGACCATACCCTAAAGGGAGCAGTAAAAAAAAGTTTAGATAGAGTGTATGAGATTTGTATTGGTGTAAGTCCATAATGAAACTTGTTTAAGAAGAGTTTCTTCCACATTTGATGACCATATTGCACGGAAGGGCACTGACATTATTAGCGGTTTACAAAGAGTTTATTACCTTTGTTTCACTTTTATTATAAAGGTTTTGTCTGCTTTTGGGATGGATTTTTCTGCTTTTGTGGCCAATGTTTTCAGGATGGGAGCTAGTTTAAAATGGGATGTGACATTTTTGTAGAAGTGGGAGAAAGGATTTATGGAGCTGTATGCTTATCTTTTAGCATTCCATAGTGTGTGAAATATTTTAGTTTGTACTGCGGTAATCGGAGACCTTAGAGTTCTGATCATAGAGGATAGCATTGTAGTGATCTAGGTGGAAGATTATTGAATCCTGCCCTAAACCATAGGCTTTATTCTTGATGCAGTTTCCATAATGCTGAATCCAAATGTTAAACCACCTAGACATAACTGCAGCTGCTTAGCCAATCTGTGAACTCATATAGACCTAAGTGACTCCGCAACCAAGATTCAACCCAAACTGGGCAGAATGATTCTCTTGCCCGTACATAAAATGGAAACCCTATTAGTTCACTGTTGCACTTTAAAAGCCTGTGGTGACTGGTGGCCAAAGAGTGAGGGAACCAATGGAGAAGCATAATTTATTAGCCATTATTTATTATTATTATTATTATTATACAGGATTTATATAGCGCCAACAGTTTGCGCAGCACTTTACAATATAAGGAAGACATTATAATTACAATACAATTCAAGACAAGATGGTAAGGAGGGCACTGCCCATGAGGGCTTACTATCTAAGAGGGAGGGGCAAGTGATACATGAGGAGGTAGCTGTGTGGGGTTGAATTGTTTTAGAACATGATGGTTGAGTGGTTAGTTTGAAGTGTGATAGGCATCCCTAAAGAGATGAGTCTTTAGTGATCGCCAAAAGGCAGTTAGAGTGGGAGATAGACGGACAGGTTGGGGTAAGGAGTTCCAAAGAATGGGAGAGACAATATATAATTATGGCAGCAGGCTGAATTTACTGCTTAACCCCTTCGTGACGGGAGACGTACAGTGTACGTCCCGTCACAAAGTGGCTATATGACTGGCCACATACACTGTACGTGCCGAGTTATATTAGCCTCTGTAATGCTCAGCAGTTCCAGTCATTAATTAATGCCTCACTATTGAGACATTCATTAATGAAATAGTTAAGCTTTTTTAAAAGCTTCTTTCTTTCATTAATGAAAGAATGAAGCCTTTACATTCAGACAGTGGCGGAGCTAAGGAACAAAGGGCCCGGGTGCAAGATTTTTTTTTTGGGCCCCCCCCCCCAAAAAAAACCCACAAACACAAGAAGGATTACTGGCTAAAAGACTGAGTTTAGCAACATAATTAAATAAAGTGTCACCTGCCAATCAAGTAAAAAGGGAATTCTCATTGGTTCCTTCACTCTTTGACCTCCATCCAAACTTTTTTTTACACTATGCTAGTAAACTGTACACAGTTTGCCTAAGTCCCTAAGACACAGAAGAATTCAACCATCTGGCATCCACCCAACCTCGAATATGGGTCTTTGAAGGACTGACACGTTAATATACTTTACAGTGTACAGAGAGCCCCCATATCTGAATAATACAAGTCTACAGAAAGACACTAATTCTATTTCCATATTTCACAAAAAATATTATCTAGGTTTTTACAATATACAGGAGATTGCATATCATCCAGTCTAAATACAAACTGCAGGGTTATGTAAAACACTCAAACCAAACAGCATCCTGGAGATTGCTGCGCACAGTAACTGTATGTCTTTGCAGTCACAAATATGTCATTATTTATAGGTTCAGTAATATGGATCAGCAGGTTCTGATGATATACTGCTTAGCTGAGCCATCACTTCGTCTTGAGATGCACAAGTCCACATTGGATGAAGCAGCCTTTATGATTCAGCACATAGTGCGGCCTAGGGGCTATGCTCCATGA
Source organism: Nanorana parkeri (assembly GCF_000935625.1). Lineage (NCBI taxonomy): Eukaryota > Metazoa > Chordata > Amphibia > Anura > Dicroglossidae > Nanorana > Nanorana parkeri. The sequence continues at coordinate 26,398 of NW_017307085.1, forward strand.
CAGCACGAATCTTTCTCCACTGAAATACAACAACACCATTTGTAAAAAATATATGTTTAGTGTAAATTGCAGCAAAAAAGAAAAAAAACATGCAAAACATTTACATCTCATAAAAACAGAATAGTGTATTATTAAGAATACTTGGTAATGTGGTATTTAAAGGTCTATACAGATTTCTGTGAAATTGTACCAAATTCTTTCTCTTGTACCGTGTTTTATTAACCAGCACAACTGACTGAATTCTTTTATTGCATAAGAACCAAAGATTTCTATAAGTGAGCACTTCAGGTTTGCAACATGGACTGAGGCACGCAGCATGTGTGGCAAAAAGAAAGCAATAGAGTAGCCAGTCAGAAAACTGAGGTGGAATAAAGAGAGGGAAAGCTGAAGTTGACATGATCTGAAGTTGAGGGTAAAAATATTCTGTAGCTGCAGCCACTGAGGAGCAATTCATTCTCAAAGTGCAGAAGCACTGAATTTGTTATAACTATTCACTCAGTAGCTCAGCTTACCCTGGAAGAGGAAGCAGGGAGAGCTGAGTTGCTGAGAGAACAACTTGACCAGCTTCAGGTCAGTGAAGGCTTGTTTTAAAGCCTATTTACTGCTTCTGTGTAAAGATATGAATGCTCAAAGCCTGACCACAGGGTCACATTACCATATTTACAGAATATAGCCTGTTTTTTTTTACAGAGCAGAACAGCTGAAACACAAATTGCATACCCCCTCCCACCTGCTCTGTTCAGATAGAGCTGTATTTAAGGCTCTTGTTGAGTTCCCTGTATACATTTTGTCTTTACTAAAACAAAATTTGCATATAAAAATATGTAAACATAAACAATGAGGATACTAATTTATGTCAGGGACAAATAGGCAATGCAAGCAAAATCAGGACTGTCCCAGGCAGTATGGCAGTTTGGAGGCACTATATGGTTACTGCACTAACCCCAGTATCTCAATTTACAGCATAGGGTTTATGGTCCCATATATTCCCATCTATTATTTTTTTAATTAATAGGTTTTACAGTTGAAGCCGTAATTTACAGTCATTATGGACATGCAATGAACATTTTTATGTGCAGCTTTTTTTTTAATTCTTTATTTCTTTATACTTTTTTATTTTTCCTGGTATAAAGCTAAAATCTGCATCATTGTATATAAATACCTTTATACAGGATGTCTGCATTGCTAAGCATGCTGTATACAGCAGTGAGCTGTTTAAATACAAATACAAATTCAGATTTTTCCAATTTTCTGTAATTTGCACTCTCTTGTTCTGTATATTTTTTCTATAGGCTAGATTGAACCATTCATGTTTGTTCATAGCATGGTGGTGCTTACAGCCTTACCATAGTCATAAGAATACACAACATGGCATTTTTGTGTTCTGTGATTCCACTTACATTGATCAATCTAGGGAAGATTCTATGACATCATTGGAACTGAGATTTTCCCACATTTGGGACTTCTCAGCAATGACTTATGGAAGACAAGGAGTGACCACAGGCAGAATAAAATTCTTGTGCCTCAATTTTTGGACATGATTGCTTACTTAGGCCTCGTTCACACACAGGTGGTGGTGTTTCAGTGCGGATTCAGCAGGTTTTTTTTTTTAGTGCTTTTACGCACATTTTCACAAGTATATAAAGTCACATGTTTTTATGAGCAGATTTGTCACAATGTAAATGGGCAAAACGTGTGTAAAAACGCGCAACAACAATTGCAACGCAAGCGTTTCCTATTGAGTGTATGGGGACAAAGCCCGCTGATCTCCCCCCCAAAAAAAGCTCACGTAATTTTCCAGCTATGTGCGTTTTTTTACGAGCGTCACTACACTCAGATGTTAACGGGGCTATAGAAATGAATGGGATTTCATGTTTTGAGCGTTTCAGTGCGGAAAAATGCGCACAACAAAAGCCTTGGTGTGAACGGGGCCTCAAAGTGATAGTTGAATCACAAAAATGCATTCCCTGTGGTCCCTGTGTGTGTTGTAAAGTAGCCACCACTGCAAGCTCGCTCCCGTGATGGACTACAATTTCATGTTTAGTTGACTATTTTGTATTGAGATTGTAGTCCATCACGGGAGCAAGCTTACTAGCACACACATGGGTGGCTCCACAGGACCCTGCAAAGAATAGAAGCCATCCTAAAACAGGATATGAGGACCAGTGCCCATGGGGACCACCTGATTCTGCAGGAAATTAATGCTTTTAAACATCAAGGAGCATCATCCATTGTAAATGATTTAATCAGCATTCGAACTTGCATTTCAAAAAAGCTTTCAGTGTTAGCCTCTGGAATTCAGCTTTCCATATTAGTTTGCCACATTAGGTAAAGAATAAAAAAACGACTGTTTAAATACACCTGAGATTTATTAACAACCACTTACAAAGCCATCCACAACTCTGCTCCCGGATATATCTCAAACCTTGTCTCAAAACATCACCCTAACCGTCCCCTCCGCTCTTCCAAACACCTCCTGCTTTCCAGCTTCCTCATCAACTCCTCCCATGCTCGCCTCCAGGACTTCTCTACAGTCTCTCCCATGCTTTGGAACTCCTTACCCCAACTTAGCTGTCTATCCACTACTCTGTCTGCCTTTAGGTGATCATTTAAGACTCATCTCTTTAGCGAAGCCTATCCCACCTCAACCTAATCACTGAGCTATCACTTTCTCAAACAATTCATCCCCACACAGCTACTTCCTCATGTATCACTTGCCACTCCCTCTTAGATTGTAAGCCCTATGGGGTAGGGCCCTCCTTAACATCTTGTTTGAATTGTATTGTAATGTCTTCCTTATATTGTAAAGCACTGCGCAAACTGTTGGCAATATATAAATCCTGTATAATAATATAATAATAATAATAATAAAACCATTGCTTTAATAGCCTCTTAAATAAAGTTTTTCACTCTCCCCTAAAATCTCTTACAACATCCTACAATTGGTTTTATAATATTAGCGCTCCGTTTTGCAGCTACCGTCACTCATATCATCCTGCTAAAGGGCACCTAACCACCACAAACCAGCTCAACAGCTACTTATTCCCCTCAGTAAATGTTCCTCTTCTCAATTATTAATGGGACCCCAGGGGACATTCAAATGGACTTCCAAACAGACTGGGTTTTTTTTCAGAGGGGAAGCCTTGCTGCTTTTCTGTTTCTCTGAAATTGAGTCTCTTAGTATCAGAGATGGTGTAAAGACCTCTCACTTCCTCTTCATACTCTAAAATTGAACTAATATTGGTTTTAAGGCTCTTCAAAGCCATTTAGGACAATTTTCACATTTGTAAGTGGATTAGTGTTTAGTGGGCTCAGGGAGAGTAATGTCTGGCAGGGAGGCAGCCAGAGACATCCATAAAACACATGGCAGAACTTGTACATAATTGATGTGGAGAAAAGGGATGTGTTATTTTTTTTTTAAAGGTTGCAGCAGCGAATGTATCTTGTCACGTTCTGTAAAAATATGTCTCAGATAAAGCTGGTGATGATCCCTTAGCTGCTGAGAGATAATGTGTTTATTTTAATGTACGTAAAATAGGGAAATGCTTGCAAATCTCCAGGTTATAGTATATTACGCCTTGCATATAACATTTCTGTCACTTGGACTGTGTACTTGTAAGAAGATCAAGATTTTCATTTTAACTATAGGGCGTTTGAAGAGTAACGATGTTCTGTGGCAGGTGGGATAGAATTTCTGATGGGTAATCAGGTCAAATTTTGCATTCTTTTAGCATTAGCTCTTTGTATTGCTGTAAGTGGTATAAACAAACACTGATTGTGACCTATTTAATTGAAATAACTAGGGATGACCCGATACCAGTTTTTCGGTATCGAGTACCGATATTTTTTCCCGGTACTCGCCGATACCGAATACCGATACCAGAAGTCCTATTAAGGAAGCCAGGCGGCATGTAATGACTTGCTACCTGGCTTCATGATTAGCAGGGAAGCCGTCTCCATGCTTCTCCTCACAAGGTGACAAGAAAGCATGGAGCCGGCTTTCCGGCCAATGAGGAAGCCGGGCGCTGTGTAATAACTCGCTGCCCGGCTTCCTGATACCGGAAGCTCAAGTATCGGACTAGGTATTGGAGCATGTGGGCGAGTACGAGTACTCGCCCAAATACTCGGCATCTGCACTGATAGCGATACTAGTATCGGTATCGGTGCATCACTTGAAATAACCCTACAAAAGACAATGTTAACATTTTCAAACAATTCAACATCTCTGAATATCATCAGTGCTGTAGTATTAAAAATGTGGCTTTCTAGGGGCACAGAAATCTGTCTTGGTCAATGTTTGTGTGGTAGGTGGCAAGATAACATTCTAGGATATAAATGACCCATCCAGACATCTCCAGCACAAAAAATGTAAAGCCGGTTGAAGGGGAATTCTTGTATAACCCCTAAAAATGTCAGCTTGTCCCATTAAAAACACTTTTTATTATAACAGATAGAGATATCCAATATCTACAGCTTGGTGCACGCTACTTTTTATTTCACAAAGGTTGGCTATTCCAGGGGCCCTGTCAAGGATCTGCCATATATTATAGAGCTGTTACAATAACCAATTCATCCAATCATGACCCTCATTGAGCTTGGATTGCAGCTCTCCATTGGTTATGGTCACCAGTGTACAATAGTGTGGTAGGCTTTTGGGGTGGAGGGTGGTCCATTGTGTTATTATATGACAATGAACACAATGCAACACAATAATAGTGCGCAATGTAGCACCAAAAACAGGCATACTTCCCCTATAAGTTATATAGATGTCGAATAAATCTTCAACTTATAGTTGATTAGTATCACAATATCTTAAACACAACTAGCCCAATAAAAACCAAACCAGAAGAACACCCAAAGGAAAAAAATTTGTAGATATGTCACAACCATCCCAATAATGTAAAAGTGGATTACCCAGGAACAGCAAATAAACAAGTGCAGAAAATCCGAATTCCTGTGTTTTATAACAAATGATATCTAGAAACCACAATAAGTATCACAATAAGTATTGCAAAACAAAAAAGAGTAAGAATAAATGCATTGTGGATGTGTAAAAAACTGAACAAGTGTGTTAAGAACAAAAGGACTACACCACACAAATACAAATGTGAGTGAAAAATGTGTAAGAGAAACAATTTAAACTACTAAGCTTACAATCTAGTAGGGGACCAGGTGGATGGGTGAAGGTCTAAGATGGTTCTCCAGTAGTCCTTGTGTGAAGAAACATTGGAGAGAGTTTCTGCAAATGGCATAGTGTTTCCTTGTTCTGTGTTAGAGCGCATAATAGTGACTGGAGGAAAATAGGCAGTGCATGAAACCCATGACACTACAGAAGGGGACTGGCCTCTTGTATACCTTGAGCAGTTGAGATAAGTGGTGCATTTAGGGTCCCTTGAAAGTTAGCCAGCAACAGCAAAAGGCAAGCAAGGCTTGCTATCCCTGTAAAGCTCGAGTATGGACCATGCTAACTGCTTTGGTAGGTAATGTATTAGAAAGAATCTATTAGTTCTGCGTACTGGGTGAGAATATTACAAAGTGCCGAGCCTGGCAAGTGAAATCCCCTGCTGCTTCCAGTTCATTGAGAAGTACCCCCTACAGAACTCCTCCGGAGAAAGTCACCTCTGGAGAAAGTGGAAATTATATTGGCATGCCATCATGTACTGTGCACTTTGGAGAGTTGCCCAGTTCTGGAAACCACTATCTGGGATAAAGGCTATCTAATGCACATCCTATGCCTGACTCATGGCATGAATTTATTTTTTGGCTGGGCTAGCGGATCCATACAGGGGAAAGATCAACTAGTACATGTGATGTCCCTTTTTTTCAGAACAAATAATGATGCCAATTGTTGTACAATATACTGCTTGGATTACAGATAATTTATTCTGTTTTACTTATATGGAAAACACATATTGGGGAATGTGGAAACAGTTAGTGTACTTGAAAGCATTTTTAATATTTAATTAAGTTTAGTGTCACTTTAAGATGCCTACCAGCCCACCTATAACTAATGATTTGTATGTGTATTGAATGTATTTTGGGGAACAGTTTAAATTACGTGTTTAAGATACCCCCCACCCCTTCTCTGAGCCCTTCTCATCCGCAATATGTAAATTAGTGTTTCCCAGCATGTTGTCCCATGCTAGAGATATGTTAACAAATGTCTTCTCCTTGAGAGCCACCAGCTGACATTTTGTGCGACTCCAAACCTGACATTGCCTTCACTTTGGGGAGATTTGCTCTCACTTTCTGTTGCGTCTCCAGGACGTAATGAGAAATTCTCTCCATCAGGACGCAGGCAGCAAAAAATAATCAGTCAGCAGTTTTAATCCTCCCTTACGCTATCCAAAAATAAGAAGAACACTTATAGTTATACATATCCAAAAATAAGAACACTTATAGTTATACATATCCAAAAATAAGAAGAACACTTAAAGTTATACATATCCAAAAATAAGAAGAATACTTATAGTTATACATACACTTTAAGGATTCTGTACAGATCTTAAGATATCTTCATTGCACACCAAAACAGTATTGGACCTTGCATGTAGGATGCTGCAGCAACTAGTGAATGGAACTGTTCAGGTAACATATGCTGCCAGCAGAATAGCCAGTTACTGCTCACGGTGGGTCCACACTTGCTTGCCACAGTGTTTGTCCTGCATGGGTCAATGGATCGCTGGTAATTTCCTGATCAATGACAGCTGGTGCTGGGTCGTCCTTTGGGGAAGGAAATGCACTTTAAGCAATGGGTGGGAGATTACTGGAGAGCGCTCTATGAGTAAGCACTAATTAGTGTGACACATCTTAAAGGTTTGAAGCTTTCTATACTGTATGTATACTATTTTAGTACAATAAAGGATTTATGCACAAATTCCATCATCCATTATTTCGGTGGACTATATGTTGCCAGCACATCTTTTTCATCATAAATTATATTTCTTTTTTGAACATATTCAGCAAGTCACAAATGAATACAATATTTCAGAACCACGCAGAGTTCTTTCATCAAGGCAAAATATACAAAGTGGATTTATGAAGAAAAAAAAAGAGCTTTGTCAACATATATTACATCTTCTGTACAGAATGAACCCAATGCACTCAAATTTACCCATTTAAGATACTGGTTTAATATATTTACAATAAAACAAAATGTACAGGCTTAATCCCAGCTTGTGCCTCCTGTACAGATCTAAGCCGTTGTCCACTTTTGACATTGGACGAGTGACTTGTGAGATTAGATCACGTTCACCCATCTAGTATGTAATCAAGTATTTTAATTAGTACTACATATAGTCAATTTAAATGCATATCTAACCCACAGTCAATGCTTTGCATTTTTAAAACTCAGTATATCAAGGAGTGAAATATAGTATAACGATTATCTAATCATGAGTATAATAAAATAACCTCATAAATTATTATGTGTTCTAATTTATGTCAGTGCTCCACTTACAAGAAGGCTCCTTTTCAATCTGCGCTGGTGGAATAAACCTTTTAAATGAATAATTTTAGTATCTGCAAAGGTTATGCCAACTGAGCGGTGTTTTTTTGGCACAGCGTGATTTGCAGCTTCACTCTGAGAAAAGAGCTTTGAGAAAACGCATGGGACAATGAATGACTAATTATAAAAAATGCAAATTCCAAACAGCTCACATCTCACCCACACAATTACAACTACAAGACAAAATGTCAAGCTGAAATCCTCAGTCAGTGGGTATCAGAGACCTAAAGACTGGATAACCCAGATGTGCCCTAACATACTGGGAAAGGGAATACATATATGGGATTTTTTTTAATTAGCCTTGTATAGCATGTAAAGTCTCCAACCCCTGGAAGCAGTAGAATAGCTGTTAGAGATAACAGTATAATCAACATTTGTGGTTCTATGTCTCTCTAACCCTTATCTTTAATATAAATACCAAAAATGGTTTGTATTATATTTCATTGTTACACAAACCATTTATAGTTTCAAGAGAATGTATCATGTTTTGGTATACAAACTATATGGCCAAAATTTAGAGGACACCTGACCATCATACCTATTATATGGCCATCAGTATGTGGACACCCCTCCAAATTATTAAAGTGACAATAAACTCAGGACTTAAATCTTAAAAATACATTCAAGTACCTTAACAAAAATGTATCTTATTTGTGTATCATTCATTTCTGAATTCATGCTGACACCATCCTTACTTCTGTTTCCCATGGTCCCTGTGAGTATTGTAAAGTAGCCACCGCTCCAAGCTCGCTCCTGTGATGGACTACAATCTCAATACAAATTAACAAAATAAACGTGAGATTGTAGTCCATTACAGGAGTGAGCTTGAAGTGGTGGCTTCTTTACAACACACACAGGGACCATAGGGAACAAACGTAGTCACCCTAGTGATTGGTACTGTTAAATTATCACGTACCTGAGGATGAGACCGGAAGAGGAGTAAGCCTCTCTTGCGACTCGTGTCCTGTGACCCCTGGAGTTTAGAACAGGAGGATGCAGGGCAACGAGGAGCACAAGTGCCACAGATTGGAAGCAAAACAATCTGGTGCAGTGATGCATGGGGGGTCTCAGCTGCCGTTGTGATGTGTGGGGTCCCTTGTGTGTTCCTGTGCCTTTTAAGTGAGGTTGGGCTTCCTCATGACAAACCTACTGTTTTTATCTTCTGCCCCATGTGCTCCAAGATGGAGACTCTGATAGGTTAGAGTTAGGACCGCACTATAAGAGGTGCCTTGGCACGGCTGTACGGCTTTCACATTTTCTGCAGAAGACGTGTATCCAAACCTCTGTTTTTAACCTTAGTGGTGAGACAAGTTTTTTTACATGCTAGCTTGTGAGTGTTCCAGGAAAACTTTTTGCTGTTTTACAGATTGGAAGCAGACACCATGCAGGAGACTTTCTGTAGAGAGGTCAGCAGGCCAAGGATCAAACCGGGCGGGTAGCGTAGGAACGGACTCAGGAGCCAGAAGTCGTAGTTGTGGAAGCCACAGGTCAGATACAGCCAGGCAGCAAAGCACAAAATCAGCAGACAAGAGCAAATCCAGAGAACAGGCCGAGGTCAGGGGCAGGCAGCAATCAGAAGGGAAATCGACAGAGGCACAGACAACAGGCAACACAAGCAGACAAGACCATCAGCAATGTGAAGCAGGCAGGCTCATCCTCATATAGTCACTTAAATGAGGCAACTACCTCACTTCCTGTGTGCCATCCGTCCACGCGTCTTCCCACGCACCTCGCGCATGCGCACTATCGCGTGCTTCCCGAGATTGGGCTTTTGCACATGCGTGGCCGCCATTATGCCCTTACATAAATGCTACAACATACAAAGATGCTTTAGACCATTTTGCACCTTGCAACCTTGTGGCAACGGTTTGGAAAAGGCTCTTTACTGTTCCAGCATGACCTTACCCTTGTGCACAAAGTCAGCTCCATAATTACATGGGCTTATCAGCTTGGTGGGGAGAGCCTTGAGTCTTAGCCCTGCTCAGAGCCCAAAACCTCAACCCTATTGAACACCTTCGGGAGGTAAACAAGAACACTGATTTTGAGTTGGTCCAACCACAAAACATCTTTTGGCTGAATGGGCACAAAACTTATAGACATACTGCACAATCTTGTGCAAAGTTTTCCCAGTATGGAGCAGGCTTTTATATCTGCAAAAGTGGGGAGTGTGAGGAAACTCCATATTAATGCTGAGGGTTTCTGGCATGAGATGTCCAACAAACACATATAGGTGTGATGACTAGTTGTCCACAAACCTTTGGCAATATAGAATATTTACTTTTTTAAAATTTATTATGATCAGGACAAAAAAATAAAATAAAACATAATAAGGGGAATTTATCTGGAGCAGACAGAATCTGGTGCAGTTGCCCAAGCAAGCATGGCAAGCAATCAGCTTCTATCTCTCATTTTCAAATCAACAAGGGTTAAGTGCTAAGTAATTTTTGTTTTGTTTAAAAAAAAATAGGGAATAAAGGGGTAGTTTTTGTTTTTTAGAAGCTGTATATTTGTACAAAATAGTTTTTATGAGTGAAGATACTTGAATTGGGGTTGTGTATTTATTGACGTATGTGTATTGTGGAGAAAATGTTGAAAACAAATAAAATCTTATTAAAATGTTTTAAAAAGTTATAATCGTCTTCGGAGCCGGCCGACTCTTGGACCAATCCCTTTTGCCTCACTCCCCTTTTGCTGCAGCAGTCTAAGGTCCCTGAGACATCATGTCCAATACAAAGTGTACAGGACGTGAGGACTCTGAGGGAGATAGCATTGCTGAAGCAGAGAGGGAGCTAGGCAGGTGGAGCCAGGTGGATCCAAGGTTCAGGTGAGTATAACTTTTTTATTTTTGAACCTAGACACAAACAAGCACTTAACATTTTTAAATCTTAACTTAAAGTGATATTAAACCCTCAGATTTTTTTTAACATAAAACAATACTGTAATGTGTGCCTTACTGTAATCCATGCTAGTTTTCCTTCTCTTTGCTGCTATTCCTTTTAAATCTGTATCTCTTCTCATGCTGGGCAGAACTTCTGTTTTGCAGCAGACTACCTTGTCTCTGGAATGGATACATGGTGTCTGTGTGCAGGTTCACAACCTGAGCCAGCACTACAGGAAGAGGCAGGGAGAGGGACTTTTCATGCGGCTTCAGGGGCTAAATTGAAACAACACAAATCCTTTCATTTTTTGTGAGATGTATTAAAGCTGTGGCAGTGCATATTTTGCTGTAGAATAGATTTTTTTGTCTTTTTAGAAGTAGTTTACATACACCAGCGCTCAAATCTGTTTCTGTTATCTCATTAGCAGTTGTCTGTCCTTTAAAAAGGGTTAAAGATCTAGAACTATAAAGAACACAGTACTCCCACCCAATCTGATACACATCTATATATAGAATAGCGTATTGCATACTATATTGATTTTTCCAGTATTGCTCGACCCATATGAACAACCCATTTGCACTCGGCAGACAATGGTGAAATGCTCACTTTACTGTTTGCGTATTTAATAACACCAGGGCGTCGGTCTTTAAATATTGAATAAACATAAGATCAGAGAACCTACATCATCCGTTCATTACAAGGCTTAAATAATTTAGGATTAGTCATACCGTTTAGCTTCAGGAAACTTTAATTTGTATACATTATCCAGTCGAGGAATGTATGAGAGAGGGAGCGGTAATTTGTCATTTCTCAGGATTACGCATTCATTACAAGAACACTTCCATTTAGCATCTTTTATGTCTCTAAATGAGTCAGAGTGATCGGGGAAGGGAAGGAGGATATAAGCAACTAATGCATTTTCCACTATCTACAGGCTTATAGAGAGATGCTGCACTGCATGGCAAGGTTCCCAAAGTCGCATCTCTGTAGAAAATCAGGATTTTATAAAAACAGTGCTTGTTATCAGCATTTCTAACAGGGCGGAGAAAAAATAAGGGACACATAGGACACTGCATATTTATAAATGAGTGAATGTGACTTGAACCAAACATTCACAGATGGTGAATACAAGCAGCCTATGCGGTGTGCTGCAGTACAAGGAGCATGCTGATAGGTTGAGGGAACAAAGTGATGGAGGGACGAGTTTATCAGTCTGCTACTTCTCCTTTCACTGTCCAGTCCCAGGGTGGGGAGGAAACCTATAAGTGAAAGTGAGCTGGGTAACTCTTGGACTCGGTGGACAGAAAGCGAAATCCTTTTGGCAGGTGGAACAGCTCCCGTTATGAATTTCATTAGTGTATTTATCTGTTGGCCTGGAGTTCAGCTTTAGGACTATGACTTAGAGGTTTCTGGTTTTTATGACGGTACTTTTCTAATTTTATGTTATATTCTATCTTCAAAAAAGAAAAACGTTCTGCTTTTGTGCCTTTGTATACTATTGCCGTGGTTCTCAACTGGTGGGTCGTCGTGACCCAAAAGTGGGTCGCTATCCCATGTTCAGTGGGTCGCGGCATGCTTTCCACTGCACTAGAAGAGAGGCTCCTCAGCCTCCCCCATAATGCAGCACTGTCAGTTCTCCTGCCGAGCCGCCATTCAAAATATGCCCGGTGCTGAGTGTCAGCTTGGGGTGGGGTGGGATGGGCTGGGGGTATGGCCGTGAGGGAGCTCCATACATACATACATTGCTTACAGCTCCCTTGTGTGCCCTTTAGATGTGCCTGAACTGGAGCGGGTGGATCTGTTTATTAAAAGGTATCTAAAACATATATGTATTTCTGTCTTGAATTCCCATAGGTTCTATGCCACTCCTAAAAACAATATCCATCTAGAAGTTTGTAAACGGGCGCGCACAATTTTAAGGCTTGACATGTTTGGTGTCTTTTTACCTGACGTGACCCCGTCTTTTATATTTCACCAAACATGGAGAACAGTGAGCAGCGCAGGAGTGAAATCCCCAAATCTCTCCAAATCTGATGAGACTAGCAGTCACAGGCAGCAGCAGTGCCATACAATAGTGTTGGGCCGCATCTTGATAGCTGTCAAAAGTGATTTTCACACAATGAAAATGTCACAGGTCGGCTCAATAGATCGGGAAGTGAGCGAATACATTCTGCCGCTTGCTCACTTCCTGATCTATCCCTGCAGAGAGCCGTGACTGTCACTCACGCATCCCTGCAGGGATTCCCCCCCCCCCTCTCCGATCCTCCGCTCACTGGCGAAACGGACGGGGGAGGGGGCGGGCACAGCTGGCTCTGCCTCTGGATAGGTAGAGCCAGCTGTCAATCCCGCAGCTGGGTGGATCCAGACATAATTGTCGGGATCCGTCCCGGATGTGGTGTCTCAGTATACCGCGAGCTGTAGCTCACGGTACACTGAGCTTTGGGTCACGGGAGGACGCAATGTTTACATGAAAGCAACAGCAGAGTGTTCTGCGCCATCATCCCTGCTAATGAACATCGAGGAAACAGCAGCCAGGAGAATGTAAGAAGACAGGGTGCCGACTGCAGCTATTTGACAGATTGTCAGGAATCTCCAGAGAAGTCATTGAGAATGTCACCAACGGGAAAGCTCTGCGCAGCTTTACAATTTTAGAGATGGAGATAGAGTTCACCTGCTGTAAATAAAAACTAAGCCGCTGACAGTGCCAAAAACTATCTATTTTGACACCAGAGTTAAGTGAGGAAACAATCCCTTCCCCCGCAGAGATTTTAAGAAGAGCTCTCATAGTCACCCTATGACAGCAGCCTATCTTTCCCGAAATAGAGACACCAGCCAAGCTTTTAACCTCTTGCTAAACCGTATTCAATCAGCGCAAGGAAATTGTATCAACGTGGAGCTGAATAAATGGCTTTGAGGGCAGCCGATCATTTATTATAGGAGACTGAAGGCGATGAGAAGATGAATGGTATTTGTGTACAGATGATTAAGAAACTGGAAATGAAGGCCTTAATCAAATATAAGTCTACAACACCGTAATTATTTTAACAGGGTTATTCGCAAAAGGGGTAAGAGTTTGGAGAAGGCAGGAGAAGTGAACAATCTAGGACAAAATAGCTGATTTGAAAAAATTCTCCCATTCAGCTCACTTTCCAGTTCAGCTATGTTGTCCTAGATTGTTCCCTTCTCCTGCCTTCTCCAAACTCTTCATCCTTTTGTGAATAGACCTGTTATAATTTGAGTGGAGTTTGAAATGAGCTGGTCACAACTGGGCCATACACGACTCACACATTTATGTGCGTTGAGGCACGCTTCCTGAAGACATCTAATTAGTTAGCATGGGCTGGCAGCACACCTCAATGCATTAAAATGTTTTAGCTGTTCCTCCATGTAGGTACAGTGCACCAGCATTGTTCACAACTGTGTTTAGCAGAGCTCTAAACCACTAGTGCTTTATGGTGCGATGGGCAGCTGCATTGGGATTGCCATTAAAAATAAATGAGACCGCACGTTCCTGCAACGCATGTTAACACACAGTTGAACGCAGATTTTAATACCATTCTGCAATGCATACGTTTTATTGGGTTCTCACTCCTAAATGGCTATAATTGTGCAAGCTTGCTTGTATAGGATTTGTATTTGCTCCCCTGGAATTAAAATTCAGAAATAAGAGGCCTCCCCAGATCTAGCTTTTTCTGCCCTGCCAATGCCTTCCCTCATGATGATAACAGATGCTGCCTTCCATTTCATAATTATAACAGTATCCATTCTGGACATTCCGTTCTCATTGCAGCTGAATGATAAAATTACAGGTTCAGGGTTAATTAGCTGCCTGCACGGCCATTGTACCTGTCACACGGGCAGGCACAATGACTGAGGATAGAGCCTGATGGGGATGCTGAGAGGTTAGCTCCTCATCAGGTCTGGCATCTTTATTACTAACAGCAGATAGTAGTAGACAGATACCATAGGCGCCATTGGCTATGGAATCTGCCCATTGCCATCCACTGTCAATAACAAGGAATGCAGACCTAATGGGGAACTCAGAGCCTTATGTTCCCCATCAGGTCTGCCTTCCTTGTGAATGACAGCGGCTATGGAATCTGCCCATTGCCATCCACTGTCAATAACAAGGAATGCAGACCTAATGGGGAACTCAGAGCCTTATGTTCCCCATCAGGTCTGCCTTCCTTGTGAATGACAGCGGCTATGGAATCTGCCCATTGCCATCCACTGTCAATAACAAGGAATGCAGACCTAATGGGGAACTCAGAGCCTTATGTTCCCCATCAGGTCTGCCTTCCTTGTGAATGACAGCGGCTATGGAATCTGCTCATTTCCATTCGCTGTCAATCGCAAATTAGGAGGCTCTGATGGTGAACTAGTCTATCAGCTTTCCCATTAGGCACCACCAATGAATCATTGGTTGACAGTTTCCCAGGGCACACATGCCAAAAAGTGTCACAAATGTTTTGTTGATTCGCTCCCTTTGAGGGGAGGTGGCCATCCCGGGTGAGGTAGGACCAATCACATCTTCTTATCTTGGCTCCATTTTTCATTCATAAGTTAGTTGAAGAAAGAAGCTCAGCCAGCAATATGAGACAGTTATTAAGAAATCACATGGCCTGTTTCAACTGGCTGTTGACGAGATCAGCTGATGAATTTCATTCCTTTTTTCTTGTACATTTACTAATTGCTGCAGATCAGCCGTAGATAATGAGAGTATATAGAGATATTAGACCACTGCAATTAAACCACAATAGTACTCGTTAAAATCCATCCTGGATTATTTTTGTTTTCTTAGGTATGGGTTTATTTATTTATATGTATGATTCTAATTTAATGATGCTCTTTATTAGCAATACTATGTTAAATTATCCCCTTTTCCAGCTTGAATTACTTAATTGTCTTAGGTAAAGGCACTTGACTGGAGCTTTTCTCTTCTCTGCTTAATTGTGTGTAGTGCAGGAGATTGCATATACTGTACTTTGCATAATTTATGTTATCATGCAGTACAGGGAATTAAAAATCTAGAATTAGATTTTCTGCCTTCGCTGCTTTCTTACGCCAGCTTAGGCCATTAAAGAATAAAGTTACACACAGTGCCGCCTAATTCAGACCCTCTATTGTGACTCACTAGATCAGCCTTTCTCAACCTTTTTACTCTGGAGAAACCCTTGAAATAGTTTTCAGCTCCCGTGGAACCTCTGCAAAAATGTATACCTACAGTTCATGGTATATTAGTGTGATCAGTAAATTGTAGATATAGAATTAAACAAAATACAGTGGTACCTCGGTTCACGAACTTAATTCTTTTCACGATTCTGGTCGCGAAACAAATTGGTCATGAACCGAATTATACTCCGATCTGACCGTGATCTCGACTAGAGGAAGCCATGACCAGTGTCAGAGCAGGGAAGATGGCTGTGGTTGTGTTTGTCACCCGATGCGTAGTTTGCAAACAGAAGCAAAATTTTGCTGAACTTCCTCAAGTGTTCGTGAACTAAGGTACCACTATAATAAAGAACGTGCTGTAGCTAAAGAATTTGACATCCAAAGTGGATCATTTTACGACACCCTGATTTATTTATTGTCAGACTCATGAGTAAGGATAAAAAGAAATTAATAATAATAGTCACCAGAATAAAAACAGACTATGTAGTGTCCCCTTACCATAGAGGCCAGTGAAGAAGTGCCTTCTTATGTTAGTAGCCCATTAAAAAGTCCCCTTACATTTCTGGACAGTGTAGGTGGCAGATCAAGATCAACCATTGCTCAAATTCCAAGGAACCTCTTGTAACCATTGAAGGAACCCTAACTGAGAAAGTCTACATTTTATAATATATTCTTTCTTCTTACCGGGGACCACACTGAAACTGATAGGATATCCCTCTAGTGAGGACACAGTAAACAGGAAAAATTTAGCATGGGGTTCTAACCCTTCTTCACTCTTTCTACAGGTGAGTGATAAGACAGGTTCCATCCTAAAGACCTATACTGCCTCCAGCCCTGCACTGGTCTTTGCAAAGGCCACAAATTCTGTACCTAACCTAACAACTATTCCCCACCTACTTCCTTATGCACAGGGTCTAGGGGAAAGCAAGAGAACTCCAAAAAGTACTTGTCTTGTAGAATTACCTAATATGCCCTATACGGCATAAGCTTTAACATTGAGGATTGTGATGAAAACACTAAAAAATAAATTGCACCAAATATTTGACAAAAACAAACTAAAATCCTTTCCACTATGGCAACAGCAATCTGGTATTCTGCAAACCCTGCAATTTTATTACTTTCAATGTGGCGCATGATATGGGCCTAATATAATACAGATAGGTAGCTTAAGAACTAACTTCAGTTGATTCCGAGAATTTGGAAGAGTCCAACGGTTCCTACCAGAGTAGATTGGGTCCGGCAGGTTTATCTCATTATGGAATCTGAAAAGTGGATAGCAACTTGCAAAGGGAAATATGATCAATTCTATAGTGTATGGGAGACGTGGATTAATTTTAGCTCTACGGTTTTTTAAAGTGAAAGGGAATGTTTATGGTCTGGAAATATAGAACTGCAATTGGAGTGGAGGAGACTCCCCTATCTCCATTCTGTTGTAGCTGGCTTTTCAATTTTGTATGATAGAACAAGAAGGGATGGTTTTTAGTATATTTAATTAGCTCATCATTTAGTCTTCCGTATACCTTTTAAGTAGTATTTGTATATCACTTATGAGCATTTTGTTTATGGGTTTTTTGTTTATTTGTTTTGTCTGTTTTGTTTAGTTTTGTCTGGATATGTAATAATATGTTTTGAATTTACAATATAACATGTTTAAGTAAAGATTATATATATATTTCAAAAAAAGAACTAACTTCAATTAAGTACAAATAGAAGCGGAACTAAAGGTTTGAAATCTAACTGCTATGCTATGTTACCTACAAAATGCCTAAAAGCATACGATTGCAGAGTAAAAACTAAATTGTAAAGGGACATAGGCCCCCTCGGATGATGAACATTGGCATATTGTAAGTATTGTCCAAAGTACATCACCAAATGTAAACCAAAAGCTATAGCAGTGATACATAGTTTTAGGTACACATTACACTCCCCAGAGGCTATTTGACATGAGCAGAGCTTTAGATTCCAAACGTCGCAGATGTAAAAGAGACCATGGCGACTTAATTCCCATGTCTTCAATTGACCAGATGCTGGAATTCAATTCTAATCACTCTAGATAGAGCTTTTCAGCTATCCATTCCCAGAGGTGTGTGTGCTGGGCCTTATGGAAAGGTCTTCTGTAGATAAAAATACAAAGGCAGTGATTCTAAGAGCTTTATTTCAAGCGAGAAAATTGATTTTGATACACTGGAATCCCCGGACCTCTCCCTTGAGCAAAGATTGGTTAAATCACCTCAACAACACCCTCAAGCTGGAAAACAAATCTTTTCTCATAGTGGTTGCCCAGGCAAATTTGACATTTAAAAAAAATTGGTGTCCAGAAGCGCCAGAAGCAGTCATCCCTTATCCCTCATAAGGGAAACATACTGAGCATAGGTGCAGGATGCAGCCCCAATACAGTCAGGGTGACTGAGACATCTACAAGAAAACACAAGGAGAGGGGCGCCTTTCCTAGTGCAGATTAGTTATTCAACGATCATAAAAGAAAACAAGCTAGCAGGTACTCACAATGGTAGAATGACAACAAGTTGTGAAGCAATGTAAAACGGAGCACTGGAGGGATCTGTATAATGAGTCCTGTGTGCAGATCAGTAAGATGTCAACGCGTTTCCGGGGCACGCCCCCTTCATCAAAACGTGCTTTTTGACATTTTGTTAAAGGGTAATTCCAGTTTCCAAGCAAATGTGGGAAACTGAAATTACCTCCACAAATTGGTCCCCTCTGGCCCACCCCAGTAGTCATACCTTTGGGGGAGCCATCGTTTCTCCCCAGCCCGCTGCAAGCCGTGTATGGGACACAGCATTGCAGCCCGTTACTCTGTATATGGAAAAATGCTCACAAATGGTGTGGAGTCATTAGTCAGCGTGGTTACCTGACCACGCTGACTAATGAGAGGTGCTTCTTAGCAAAACTAAAAAGAACGTTTCCACTATGCATATATATTAAAAGCAGCTTGAAAGTTGCTGAAAGGTGTGTTAATGCTTTAAAAATGTATGCTGCACATTTTTTATGTATGCTGCACATACACACTGAACCCTTCATGTACAAGACCTTATAGAGAGCCAGTCACCAATGCAAAAAAACATTGCTGTGCCATGCAAAACCAGCGTGCACCCTGTATTAAAGTGTGTCCATTTTTATTCATATAAAAATGATATAAAACATTTGTTCAAAAAAAAATAAAAATAAAACCCCAATTTACCTAAAACCCCTATAGTTTATATTTAAGAGTTCTAAACTGATATTACTTGAGCTGTGAGGAAGCTTTTTTTTTTAGCTCCATAAATGACCCTCTTTCATGTTCTTGGTTTTGGCTTTTCACATAGAAGCAGTTATTTGTATCGGGATGGTGTTAGAAAGCTTCCCTATTAAGTCTTGTTTCTGTGAATATAATGCCATCGCCAACTTCAGTATTCTGTATACCATTAGTCCAAATCCAGAGATGCTCTTAAGATATGAAAACCCATTACACTCTTAGCAAAACAAAATGATAGCTTAGAAATTCATAAAGAATCCTTTGCATTGCTGACAGGCTGGCTTTACGGTTATTATTATGTCGGCCGTAATGCACTTAGTGTGGCATGTACAATGAATCTTTCTTTGCCATAAATACAGATGATGGCGAGCAGCTGGGACCAATCTGAGGAGCTCATTCTGCGAGAGTGCAGAGCTGCTGCTTGCAAAAATAAAAAAATAAAAAAATCAACTGCATTCTTTATATCAGTCCAGTTATGAAAAGGTCACCAATAATTAGTTACTACTGACTTCAAACTGCAATTAAACCAGGTGACCTGTGCTTAAACGCACTTGCAACAGGAAACAGGGTTATACTCCCCAATGGCTCATAAAACTTGTATATGCTGCTGTACAGAGGAACAAAAGACTGCATTTATTAAATTTCATGCATTTGACAAACTGTAACTGCCAATTTTCTGCAGTAAATGGAATTCACATCCTCCATTTAAAAGCTTTCTGATGTGTACGGCCTGTAAGTACTCAGTACGCTTCCTAACTAACAACAGGATCATGTTTAAAAGGTCTAGGGCTCAGAGCATTTTGTGTTTTGTCTCTTTGTTATTTCTGTGCAGGAAATCCAACACAGAACAAATTTATACACAAGAAGAATGGTCAGCCGTGCTGCTGGCTGGGATATACCGGGCTCGGTAAAAAAATAAATACAGGTCCACCTTATAGAGTCAAAAATTTTAAATATTTAAGAAAAGTAGATATTTTAAATCATTGTAACTGTATGCAGCTAAATGAAAAATGTTTGTTTTAATCTTATAAGATCATATTATGGGTGGATACTGATAAGTGAAATCACCCCATGTGTGATTCCATTGGTGGAATCTCGCCATACAGCTTGCCCTATTGTGGTAATATCTCACTGCTCCTGCTGCAAGCTCCATTAATCATTGGGACCCAGGGGGAGTCAGTTTTTAACACCACTTTGCTCTATACAACAAATGTATTATCAGTAATAATCATGAAATGAAATAAATAATGATAATTGTCACAAAGGAAATGCAGTCAGTGAATATCGCAGACCCAAGAATAGTGGTCTGTATAGTGGGACCCTTATCTTGACGGTTAGTGGGAGAAGGGCCCCCTTACATCAGTAGTGAATGGAGAAGTGCCCTCTTTCATTGTTAGTTAGTGTAGCGTTCCGTTACATCACTGATCAGTGGAGAAGGACTCTATAACATTGGTAGTCAGTGGAGAGGGGCCCATTTGAATTGGTGGTCAATTTAGAACCCCCTTAAACTAGTGGTGTGTATATTAGCCCCTGGAGGTCAGTAGAGAAGGCCCTGCTAATATTGTTGGTCAGTGTACTGCCCTCTTACATTAGTGGTCAGTGATAACAGTTACCTTTACATTAGTGGTCACTGGTTAGTGAGAGAGTAATGCCTCTTAGACTGGTGGTCAGTGGGAAGAATGTCCCTTACAAGCAGCTAAAAACTTCACTGGTGTGAACGGTTACTTTATTGAGGGATAAGAGGTGAAGCTCCACTAGTCCTGAGTTGCTGGCTTTGCTGAGTGACATCTGTACCAGAACTCAGAAATGGCTGGTGTGTAGGCAATCGATGGCTATCGATGGCCGCTCCTCCTCTGCCAGTTCCAGTAATGTCCCCTCTCTACTCCCCCCAGCTCATCTCTCACCCTACTCCCTCCAGCTCACCTCTCACAATGCAGTACCCTGCAACTGTCTCACCATTAGTAAGCCAATTTCATTGATTGAATTAAAGATTAACGAAGTAGAGAGCCTTTCACAAGTACATCAGGAGTTGGAAGGACTTGAACATGTGAAGATCTCACCGCTAACATGTAGGAAAAATGTAAGACGATGGTTTTACTTGAACTGCGATTACTCTGATGAATCCTTACAGCATCCCCAGCTCCTCCTCCCTCCTTTACATCTACTCTACCCACAAGTCCAGAGGTGATCACAAAAGGCCTCTAAAGTGGGGCTACAGTACAACCAAAGTCTGACAAGCAGCAGCAGTATGAGCAGAAGAGGAAAGAGGAATTAGAATTTAGAAAAGGTTGGGTTTCTACTGGATTGTATTAATTGAAACCTGTCGAAGGATAAACATAGAGACTGTCTCTGTTGAACTCCTCTTTAAAAATGGTATCTACTTTGCTGACAAGCTGACACTTTAGAACTATTAGTCACTGTACTAGAACAAGTGTGTAGAAAAGGACTTCCAATTTTGCTGATCTGTGGGCCTGTAACTCAGAAAGCAAGTTCATATTGCCATACATTTTTCATGTACCTCAGTGCATGTAAGTGATTTTATATATATATAATTTGTCATGGTCCTTATGCTAAATGCTATCTGTTTTTCCCATATTAGAAGGTTGGAAGGTATGTCATTTCACTGGACATTTTCTCTTTTAAGACCCATGTGCAAAGTACATGGCCAATGGTAGGGTCAGATTTGCTCCTCCCTGTCTAAAGAACCACATTACAACACTGCAGAATAGAAAAATAAATCTCTTTAATCGGATATGAGATAGGCCACAGTGTTGGAATAGAAAGGAATTCAATGTCAAATTAAATACATAAATAACTTTACATAGTAACATAAATATTAAACAATACAATCAAAATAGCATATCAAATCCCAAGTTATGAGGAAAATAACCTGAAAAAGAGGAAACATAAAATTAACACAAACTTACCCCCAGGCCCTGCATTGTCCTAGGTCTTTCCTCCTTGATATCTGGAAGAAGGAGTACTCAGCCAAACCTCGTAGAAATCTATTTATATGGTGGTTGTGAACTGAGGACACCAGTGTTCAGTCACACAAACTGTTCTCCATATTGTATGATGGTACAATCTACTTCATATTTATTAAGCTATGTAATTTGAAGTCCTACCTAAACAATCCTTTCATTATGTATCTGATCTCTAGATGTTGGTAGATCTAAAGGAGATTGTACAATCAGAGTGTAGTGTGTAGTCAACTTTAGAATTTAGCTCAGGTCAGCAGTTCTGTCAGTTCCCAGCTATAAAACAGCATCCCTATATGCACAACCGACCACACGGGAACCATTTGTTTGTCTCTGTCCACAATTCTAAAGGAATAGTTCTCTCAATTTGCTGGATTTATGATGACTCATAAATGCGTTTTTGTTATAATAAGAAATTGTTGTACTTCACAGTATTTTTGGGGTTAAGGGGATTCTATTTATGTATATTTTACAGTGCATGGTACCCTGGTATACAGTGATTTCCTAGCCTTGCAGGGTCTGATTATTACTGGCAGTGAAGCGTATTTCTAATTTTACTGTTGTTGACTGTCCTTGTGTCATCGTAGAGTCCTGTTTTCCTCCTAGGTGAAAAGTACACTGGAGGATGTGCCAGGGGATTGTTGGAATCCTTCGGTAGGCTGTATGCATAGTGCAGCTTCTCTGCATCACTTATTTTCATCCTTCAGGTCAAAGACCAAAAGAGGACATTAATTTAACCCTTTTGCTGGTTCCTGACTGACTGCAGTCTATTTCCTTTGTGCAGCAAACCCCACTCTCCTTAAGTGAAATCCTCACCAAGCTAAACTAGACAGTGAAAGTAAAAGGGAAGAAATGTCACTATGTCACCTTGAAGGGACACTGCGTGGCCCCAAAACATTGGCTAATTGACGCTTGTGACATGTTTTTTCAAGAAATAAGCAAAATAATTGAATGCTTTTGACTGAGTGCTGGTGATCTCCGTCTTCTACAATGTATTCACGTGGCCTACAGACTTCTCCAAAAAAGGTGGAAAACCTGTTTGAAGTTTATTAGAAAAAAAATCTTCAGACCTGATAGAAAGTATATTTTTGCAGGCAGAAGAAGGATGCGTGGAGCCACTCAGAGAGAGAATGAAAAGTGCTTATATGTATGCTATGAACTTCCTCAAAAGTGAGGGTAAGATAGATAGAAACACTAGAAGATGGCCCTGCTTGCACATTCTGACAACTTAACAATCTTTTATTTTCAATTTATTAGTTAGGTTTAGATGTGTTGTATTTTGTGTCTTTTAAATGGTGGTAGAATGATCTAGTGCCACAGTTAGTATTATATCACCAATGCTTACATGTATGTATGTATGCTATGGGTCCACTATGCAAAAGACCTGTACAGGTTCCTCTTACCATTCCTCTAGAAGCATTATCTGTGCCCTCTAACAATCGGCACCTGCAGTTCTGTTTTATAATAAAGGTATTGTTGGATTATGATTTATTAATAACCTAAGCTTAGAATAAGAATGACAGCACCAACAAGATTATAGCCCGTGTTCATTTCACATTTTGTTGTTTCAGCCCAGCCAATAGGGAGTGCTCAGCAGCTGTGAGGTGCCCAATTATTTTCACCTGTTAGTGTCTGGAGCCAGTTCTGCATGGACCTTAGAAACAAACTACAAATCATTTCTGATCATTCTACAAAAAGAAGTGATGGAAAGGACTGATGACTATATAAATAAAGATTAGTCACTTTAAATTAGCACTGATCACTGCGCTAAACAAAAGGTGGTCACTATACAAATGAGAAATGATCATTATACAAATAAGCCACAATTACTATGCAAGCAAAACTAGGACTGATCACAATAAAATATGATCATTGTACAAACAAGGAATTATTTCTATACAGACAAAGAACTGATCAGTATAGAGACAAGGACTGATGACTCTACATACAAGGACTGACCACTATACAAATGAGCGCTGAGCGCTATACAGAGAAGAACTGATCACAAATGAGCAGTGATCACTGTGTTCATAAAACTAGGTATAGACCTTTAATGGCACTGAGAGTGGTGGCCATGTTCAAATAACAGAACTGATCTTTTTTGGGACTGCCTCAATGTGCATGCTAATGGCTATGGAGGAGGAAAAGGGAACCGCTGCTACAGACCCAAAAGAAGGCATCATTTAGTTGGAGCAATAGCTGTCATCCCCAAAAAAACCTAACCTGTTAGTTTTCTGTTTCTGATTGCTATTTTTTATTAAAGGGCTAAAAGAGCATTTGCATCATAATAAGGGATCCACCATCATATTGTACCAATGGAGCCTGAAAGAAAGGTGCTGAAACTGCCTCTAAGAGCCTTGGTGCTGTAGTATTTAGGAGATATTTCTGTAAATGAAATAAACGTTCTGGTATGTAACATTTTTATGATCCCATCACTGACAATAACCAACAGGAGCTGGGGGCCTGTGCAGATTATTCTTGTACATGTGGAAAGGCTTTTGGTGATCCACCTATGTGAGCAGGGAAACATTATTAGGCAATGACAATTTGCCTTATGTAATAAAGAAGTCTAATTCTTGGTCTTAAAGGGACGGTATAGTGGTTTTTGTACAATATTTCTCTTAATTTATTGTCAGGGGGAAAATATCAATTTGTTTGTCAAAAACTAAATAATTACATATTATTGCAAATGCTGTGCTGTCCCTAAAGCCAACCTATAGTGCTCTAGGGATCATTTATTGTGTATATATTCTTTATTCATTACTCAGAGTGCATATAAATAGTAAAATAACGGATATACCAATAGTTTACAAATGTAAGGCAAAACTGTAACTGACAAAAATAATTTTAGTTTCCTAATAAAGCTTCCCTCTATGCAGATATAAAATACACATATAATGCAGCTTTGTTAAATAGGGAAAATTGATGATCCCTGCTGAATCACATTGTCAAGCTTCTATTATGTTAATTAGCTTAAATGCACAATTATTTAGTGGACACATAATATATACATATAATGCTGTATACAGATGTGTTGTGTGAATAAGCAACATGTGCAACATTTAACTTTGTAGATGGAGGTAACTAGAGTACATATAGAACATTTAGACCTTATAGGACAAGGTAAAAAGAGTTCATTGACAGAAATCTTTTAGAAACAAATTTACTTACCTTGGGATAGTAAACAATAGGTTCAATGCCAAGACAGCTGTCCTCTAAACTTGATATGAGAGGCCTTGGCTTAATGAGCAAGAGGTTCAATGCCAAGACAGCTGTCCTCTAACCTTCATAAGAGGGACCTTGGCTTAAAGGAGAACTATGGGGTTAAGGCTTTTCCCCATAGTTCTCCTTAGGGTAACGGGAGGACACAAACTAGCGTCCTCCCAGAAGTTCAATGCCAAGACAGCTGTCCTCTAACCTTGATATGAGGGGGTCTTATCAAGACAAGAAGACCCATCTAATGATCTTGGCACATTCAAATACGAGTACAGGTGTCATTATTATTTGATTTTTGGAGATAATTTAAAGTAACATAGATGGTTATTTTGTTCAAAATCCTATAAAAAGGGGCCTGCAAGCCCATATTAATTGAAGTTGCCTGATATTGCTGCATGTTCCCAGCTGGCCAGCTGAATAAACTTGCTTCTTGAAGCTATCCCATCTGAGTGGTTGCTAATCAATGTAACAATTGGGGAGAATACCTCCCTCCCACTGTATTCAAAAATACATAATTGAATGTATTTTTGTTTACATGCAAGCTGCGTGAGTACCTGAATGTGACCTGACATCAGCCTCTACCATTACCCAAGTTAAAGCAGAGATCAGTCTGGGAGAGGGAGAAGCAGTAGG
>NW_017307085.1:52058-150324 GCF_000935625.1 Nanorana parkeri
TCTGGCCAGTGGCTTTGGGTTACAGCATTACAATAAACTGAATATAACTCTTACTTGAGTAACACCAAATGTCCCAAATGACAGGATCGAACTGCATCCAAGACATCACTCACTACCCATTCAATTCCCAAATTCTGAATATCCTAATAAAACCTTGATAAAAGAGCCTCTTATGACATCTTTCATCCCCATTTCTTTATGTCTTAAAGCAGCTCTTACAAGAGACTTAGTTTTTTTGCATTGCTGGGATTTACATGTGGCCACCTAAAACATATTAAAGAGATTTGTGTCAATATCTTTCCAGCATTAATAATGTAGTAATGCATTTTTGTTCATTTTTAATATAGTCAAGACCTAACCCTCTGAGCTCTTCCAGTGTTCACTGTGATCAGAAAGCCAGTGACTGATTTACTGACTTTAATTCCTTATTGTTTTTTGTAAAACCTGACAGTGAAAGAATGATAATTAATATCATATCATGAACGTAGCTGATCTGGTGCCACATAAGTCCTTGTCATAAATAAAACATGAAATGGCAGTATAGCACGCTGCAGGTATAAACCGCCAATAAGTGACCTCACGTCTGAAAATGATGGATGTATGCTGTATGTCCATATTACTTTAGAGATAAATGGAAAATGTTCATAAACGTTTGTACACTATGATCAATAATATACTAAGTGAATGTTTATGGTGAGAAGACTTTAGCAGTTGTGAAACCTTTGTGATTGTAGATATATTTTTCCCCAGAATAAGCCAGGAATATTGTTTGCCTTTGCTGGCCCTATAAGTCTTAATGTAGTTTTTTAACAGCTGGGGTGGCTTCGCCATTTAGCCACCAGGAGTGAAGAGAAATGGCTTGAACTTTAAGGTATGGGGGGGAGGGGGGTATGTTGCTCACTCCCCTTCTTGTCATGTGGCAGCACTGGTGTTAAGTGATTGGTCAAACATTGTCACATGTGGGCAGGTAGACAATCACCAGTGTAAGCATTGATGAAAAGACCTGGCTTTCAATCTAGTGTTCCTATTCAACCCAATAAAGTTAATTGGGTCAGGGCTCTGTGCAGGACACCCAGGTCCCTCCACGCAAACTCATCAGAGCATGCCTTTACAGTGATAGCTTTGTGCACAGGGACACAGCCCTGCTGGAACCAAAAATTGTCTTCCCCAAACTGTTACCAAAAGATTGAAAGTGCATACTTATCTAAGATGTCTTTGTATGTTGTAGCGTTAACAATACCCTTCATGGGGAAAAGCTGAACTAAATGTTTACATACTGTTGGCTATAAAGTATAGGTGTGATGGTTAGGTGTCCATAACGTTTGGCCATATAGTGTATAACATACCCTACAACATTTTCAGGAGAAAAATAGGTACACCTTGCCCAGCACATTGATGTGGGCACATTGGTAATTGATGTGGGGATGACATGCAGCGGCAGTAGCAAAATGGCTGTGACTACATTACTCTAAATAAAGGCAGTAGCTTAATGAGATATAGCTAAAATAGAGTCTATACCTATTCACTGTATACACTGCACATGTTTGTGGCTGGCCATGTACCCACAAAATATTCTGTAATTATTGTGCCATCTGCTAGAGTCCAGAGATACACACATACTGTAAACATTTTGGTCAGGATTATGTAAAGTACAGCATGGCCTACAGAGTACAGAAATCAGGACTATGTAACATATGACATATTATATAGACTGCAGGCTTGCTTCCCTGAACTTCTTGTCCAGTACAAGATCACAAGGGACAGAGAAATCTCCAGTAGCTGTCCATCTTCTAGTTAGAAGAAAGGAGGAACGGGGAGCAGGGGAGCGGATTGCCTTGCTGTGCCAATATGTTTGTGGAGACACACACAGCTTACTAGCACCCTCAATGGTGGCTCCATAGGACCCTGCAAGGGAAAGGAGTCACTCTAAAACAGAATATCAGGGTCAGTGCTCAGGGGACCAGCTAATTCTGCAGCAAATTTAAACTATTAAATATCTACTGTAAGTGATTTCATCAGCATTTAAAATAGCTTAAAAACCTTTTTCCTTTAATATCACTATAAATGAGATCAATTCTGATATCTGGTTTTCTTTGTTTATACAAGTCAAAGTAAGTAACTGCCAGTAAAAAAAAAAAACAAAAACAGTTTTTACACATTTTTTAATGTGGATTATTGACTAAACTTTGCTTTGCCCACAATGTCTATTCTGTAAGGTCAGCAGGTTACAGAATTTAACATCGCACTTTAAATGCATAATTTACTTTGTCTTCCCGTGACCCTTTGATGACTCTTTTCAGCCATAAAGTCATTGATTGTGTGTCCTTTCCTTTAGCTTCCGTAAATCTTCTAAATAAGATCCTAAATTACTAAATGTAAATTAAGTGTGTAAGCGACTTTAAAGTTGAGACAAAAATAATTGCCTGCATAGCGGTTTGGCAGCCTTTCCAATTATTACATACACTTATTTAATGCTTAGGCAAAGCAGAAATATAATATTAATATACTATAGCAATGCAATGTATTTTAAATCCGCTTTAACAGAATTGTTCCATGTAAAATGTAATGTTGCAGGTAGCGAGGTCACATAAAGGATAAGTTAATATGTAAGAAATAAAAAATACAGGATAATAATGTTTGTTTACTCTCAAATGGCTATTTGACTTAACAAGCACTTGAGCCCAATACTACCTATTGCAAAATTGAGTAAAACTCAGTGCTGGATAAGGAATTCTGCACAGGAGGATAGTTGGCTAAATACTACTTGCTAGTCTTTATTTATTTTTAATTAAAGGGTTTAGGGAATTTGGAAGGCTGATATTAAGCCCCACCGTCCTTACTAGCTAAGCCCTGGCCACCCACCCTGGCTGAGCTCCACCACTTGCAATTTAGCTCCATTTTCCAGATGGCAGCTGAAAGGAGGAAAAGTTGCTGTCACTAAAAGAGTACCTGTTACAAACCATCACATAGGAGCACTGTGCTCCTATGTAGAGCATGTCATCATTTTGGACGTTGGTGGTCTTCCAAGCTATATCAAATCTATACCGCTGCAGCGATCCATAAATGCAGTTAGGGGGCTTTCTGCAAATTGGAACCCTACCAATAGCTAAACCTAGTACAGTAGTAGACTGGTAAGAGATTTACAAAGAAAAGGAAATGCAAGTTCAGTGAAATCTTTTTTCTGGCTGTACAATTCCCAAGGAACCAATGAGATATTGATTCATGTTTGTACATTCCTATTGCACCCACTTTTTTATGCATTAGTAGATATAGGGCTGATTACTTAATGCAATTCCTAAGGAACGAATGGTGACACTTTATTGAAAGACACATTGGTGCTGGTACAGGGAATCCCATGAATCATCTGTGCAGCCATGTCAATGAAGTTTTATTTATACCCAGCCTTTAAGTGGTTATGATTTTATTGTCATTGAATGCAAACCTTTCTGTTTTATGTCCTGCAGGTCAATGACCAGACCTTGCTCATCTCTGTCCTCCAGCTCCGTCACTAAGTATTTAAAGTGTAATACTACATGTGCAAGTTAAGTAGTTTGTGTTTATAAAGTACAAAATGTAGATTTGAAACACTTATATTGTAAAGCTAGTATAGAACTGTTAAAAAAGCATATGATATGCTCGGTTAGGTTAAAGTGGACCTATGCTGTATTAAGAGCTCGCTCTAACCTGGCCATTGGGCCACTGATCATGTGATCTCAGCCAATGGTATTTAGAAGATCGATGTTCGGGCAGAGGTAACTAGACAACAGCTCTGCCTAAACTCTCATCCTCTGCTTGTGACCAACACCTCTGTTTTCCCTCCTATGACTGATTGCTGAGGGAAATCAAAGCAGTGTTTTCTACTTCTTATTGAACTAGTTGTTCTTGGCATTGACAGCTTGACATTTTAGCCTTAGCATTGAAGATCTTGGCACAGGACAAAGAACTTTCAATGATAATATCCTTGAATAATGTTAGGGCTAGGTTAGAGGTTCGGATAAAGTTAGTATTGCGGTCTGGGGTTAAGGTTAAGTTTAAGGTTCAAATTTACAGAGTCAAGTGTTTGGTTAGGGGTTCAGGCTAAGTATTAAAGCTAAACTCCAGGTATAAATATTTATGTATACTTACATTTGTCCAGCTTTACCTGATGTCAATTTAAATACTGTATTGTATACCTTGTAGGGCCACAAGAATCCTGTAAAGCACTATAGTAGCTACAGTGCTCTGTAGCTATACCCTGTACTGCCACTGTGTTAATTGACTTCCCCTCTGCTGTGAAAACACAGATGGTCACTTGCTCGGCACATCGGCCTTACTGCAAATGCAAAGTATTTTTAATCAATGAAAATTAGGCAATTTCCGATCGGACAAGGGGTGAATAGTGACATCACCACCCCTCTAACTACTACTGTGCTTTACAGGACCCCTGTGACCCTGCCTGGTATAAAATATGTATACTTACACCATGACCAGCTAATATAGGTATACATAAATATGAAATTCAGCTTTAAGAGTTTGGTGTCAGGGGTTGAATGTTGAGCTGAAACAAAGTTAAGTGTTTAGTCTTTCCGAAGGTTAGGTTGAGTTTAGAGGTCAGGGCATATGTGGATAAGCGGAGCTGAAAACATAATGTGTCAGAGTCTCATGTCGAAAAGCAAAGCACTTGTCTGTTATCATAGATACAGTTTATATGATTGAATGTTCAGGTCAGAGGAAGATTCCTCTAATCTGACCATGAGGGCAGTTTTAATTAAATCTCAGACAGTACAGTCAGGATAGAAAAAAAACCCTATGTATCAGTTCATGGTACTTGTCATTGGTGTAAATATTTTGCTTGCATCATCTTGTTTTGTTGTAGTACTCTTATTTGTAAAGATGAAAGGCTATCTGTGAATCCTCACTGCCACCCAGTGCAGACAATTGGATGGTTGTAAGCTACACTTCAGATATCATATTATTTCTGGCATGGCTGTATAATTGTTTGGAAGTGTAAAGAATGGGGAATCCTGGAGCTGTCCTGGGTCCTGAATCTTCCACTGCAGGAGGAGATAACGAAATCTAGGCTAGAATTAGCAAAACTTTATTGGTGTGATTGTTATTGTCATACATCCAATTTATTAACTGTCTTAGGATTTCTGTACACAGTCTAAACACTGTAGCTGTGAAATGACTGTTATTTAATTGAAGTCCTACCCAACAGTATAGCAAGCACAGCACAACTAAAAAAACAAAGTGTCAAACTATTGTACAAATGGTGGTGGTCATTTGTGGTAGATGAGGACAGTGTCCGGTACCATGGAGGCAGCATATTTCTATCAGTGCATACAGTCATTCTGACCCTGTTACCATCAGTGTCCGTGATATTTCTCTGTTGTCAGCCTGGACCATTCTCTATGCCTTTTGGTCAGTGTAAGTATGAGTGTTAGTGTATTACAAGGCATAAGGTTTGCACATTCATACATAATACAAAAAAATGACACAGTATTTATCCCTCTTAACAAAAGAAATATAATTAAATCCCAACTCCAGGAAAAATGCTTTGTGAGAATAAGTGGGAAAGTATTGGAGCAGTGGTGGTCACCTTACTTGATAGGGGGCATCATGTGCAGCCCCTAACATCACCAAAAAGCCACACATAATATTCAGTGAATGCAATGCTACAGAAACATCTCATAGACTGCAGACATGCAGCAGGAGATGGTCAGAGACTACAGCCATGCTGCAAGAGATGGTCAGAGACTACAGACCTGCTACAACAGATGGTCAGAAACTACAGACCTGCTACAACAGATGGTCAGAGACTACACACATGCTGCAAGAAATGGTCAGAGACTACCAACATGCTACAAGAGATGGCTAGAGACTACAGACATGCTGAAAGAGATATCAGAGACTACTGACATGCTACAAGAGATGGTCAGAGACTACAGACATGCTGCAAGAGATGGTCAGAGACTACATACATGGTACAGGTAAGGAAAATACTGCATAAGGTTTGCAGGGGCCCCAAGGACTTCATGCATCCCCTGGGTCACAGGTTGGAGACAAAGGTTTACACCCTCAGTCAGCACCAGACAAGAAGTCATGGGAAATATTTTCAACACGGGCCACATACTAAAAAATATCTTTAGCAGAGTGGGAAAGTATTAGAACTTCTGACAATGTTTTTAATGCTGTCTGCGGCTTCCTGTTTGGGTGACAGTTCCCCGTATTTCTTGTTATGGTGTCAGAGGGACAATCTCCCCAGTGGGATCACTAGCAGAACTAAAAGCTCGACACAAATTTTTACTCTTCCTCATGCAACCCAAAAAAGAAAAAAATTGTCTGGACTATTTCTATCCCACCTCAACCTAAACACTGAACCATCACGTTCTCAAATAATTCATATCCACACAGCTACCTCCACATGTATCAATGGTCCCTCCCTTTTAGATTGTAAGCTCTCACGGGCAGGGCCCTCCTTACCATCTTGTCTTGAATTTTATTGTGATTGTAATGTCTTCCTTATATTGTAAAGCGCTGCACAAACTGTTGCCACTATAACAATCCTGTATAATAATAATAACAATAATAATAATAATAGTTTCTAATTTGAAAATATAACTGACTTGTGGATTTAACTAGCTACTGAAAAGGAAACTCTGCAATACCTAATAACCAAATAAAGTCCAGCTGGAGGAGCTTATCCTATATCTTTATTATTAGTAATATTATTAGAAGTACTATTACAAGGACTTGATGTGACTATGTATCAGGCCTAGTGTCATATCATTGCTGTGGACAGAGGGTCTCATAAGAAAAAAACAACAGACCCCCATATGTGCTGGGCAGGACTTTAGAATTTTCGGCATCATCCTGCAGTGTGTGACATTGAGAATGCCTGGACTGCAAAATTGTTATTGCTCAGTAACAGTTGCCTTTAGATCACCAGATCACAGACAAGGACAAGTGTGAATGTAACAATTAAATACTCTGTTCAGACACATGTATGTGAACTGCCTTACCTGCAAAATGATTTGCAATTCTGTTCAGTCAGCGTTCTAATCCAGAAAAAATGGTTAAAGAACCCTCACCAGAAGTTAAAAGGGATTGTTAGAGCCTCTAGGGGACCTAGTGCACATAACACATTAGTGCTGTGGTTTGTAGAACAAAATATATCTGAACCGAAAAGTGAGGTGAATTGGAGACTTTTTCCA
Organism: Nanorana parkeri; assembly: GCF_000935625.1. Taxonomy (NCBI): domain Eukaryota; kingdom Metazoa; phylum Chordata; class Amphibia; order Anura; family Dicroglossidae; genus Nanorana; species Nanorana parkeri. The sequence continues at coordinate 59,252 of NW_017307085.1, forward strand.
AATCAGCTATGTTGTCCTAGATTGTTCACTTCTCCAGCCTTCTCCAAACTCTTCACCCTTTTGTGAATAACCCTGATAATGTTTAGTACTGTCAGTGCTGGCTGTAGCTCCAACCCAGGCAGAAGCCCAATTTAGGGGCATTTCTATGGGGGAGGTACAGGCAGCCACCAACCCCTGTCCATTCTGCAGCCCTCCTTGCCATGCAGCCTGTGCCTTCTCTGCTCCGTTTGTTCAGATTAAATCCTGAGCCAGTAATCTCTCACAGCTCCCTCTCCAATTTGCAGCCATGCCTCCACTGCTCCCTCTGCCACTGTTAAACAAGTGAACCCGACACCTTCCCCAGTCCCCAGCTAAATCTGAGGAGATGACTACAGTAGTCGCTGTCAGCTTGTGTGTGTGAATGGAAGGAGCTGGGGAGCAGCACTTTACAAAATCACAGGCTGACAATGGCACACACTAGCAGCTACTAAAACTAGTGTATTTCATACAAGTGTAATAGCTGCTGGTGGGGACAAGTGCTATGTGCACTGGGGAATTTAATAAGCTTCATTAACTTCTGGTAGTTCTGCTTTAAACACTTCATGGGATCACTAACATTTATTTATGGCCAATACAGTGAAAGAAATACAAATTGCTATTAAACTGTGAAATAACAGCAGCACTCTCTTATCTCCAGTCTCTCCTCATCTCTGTGCTCTTTCCTCCAATTAGCAATCACCTCTTACTAGATTTACAGAACAGTGCAATGCAGTAAATCCTGATTGGATTACAATGCTGTCCCTCACAGTCTGAAAGCTGATTTTCAGTAGGCTAGTACAAGGTGTTAGGATCCAGAGCGCCTCCAGGTGGCGCTGGAGCTGAGCCCTGCAGTTCCTGGGCTCACCTGCAGGATTCTAAAGGCAGCCAGGGGCTGCTAGGTACCAGACCACCACTGGGTGGTGCTGGTACCTGCAGCTCCAGTGCTCACCTTTGGGTGGCTCCCAACTGCCAGGAATCAGCCCATTAGCTATTGCTCCTGGGAGAGTATTTAAACCCTCCCTGCAGTCTGGACCTTGGCTCAAGATTCCGTTGCCTTCCCTTGTTGCCTGAGTCCTCTGCCCTGAACCCTGAAACCTGATACCTGTATGCTATCTTGTACCCTGTCTCCTGTGCCCTGTTTCCTGTGTTGTTAAACCCGTTGTATGTTCTAGGTGTCTGGGGTCACATTATTGGTTTATGCCTGTTGGGGATTGCTTCTGTTAGTTTGCTAGGCTTATTAAAATATTTATATATACCATACTTGCCTGGTCCGTGTGGTCACACGTGTTTGGTCTGCCTGTGTGGGTACCTGCGCAGGTGTGGGGTCACCAGTGCCGGTATCCCTGACACAAGGACAGACTAAAGTTTTATTTCAATATACAAGTATTTTTAACAGGATTGAGGCTAGGTTCACACCTGCACGACACCCGGGACATGCACCCTGGGATTGTGCGGTCCTGCACAATGCAGGCAGTGTTTGCTGCGCAGCCCCATTGATTTCAATGGGGTGACATCCACGCAGCAATCGCAGAAAAAAAGGTAAAGTACCTTTTTTGTGCGATACACGACGCGTGGCTGTTTTAGCTGTAATCTTGTTCGGGAGCACGGGCGGAATCGTAGGGGAAACCGCACGATCCGCCTGACGCGACTGGGGTGCCATTAAAAAAACCACAATTATGCCTGCATGAAAACAAAAGCCTTGGGTAGATAGACCATGGCCACTGTATACAGTACATTTCATATCTTAATGGTTTTTTTTTTATCTTAGCTTTAAACTTAATAAAAATATGACAAATCTCTGCCTAGCCAAGCATCCCTCTCCATATTTATGATGGTTATAAGCAGCTAACGTCCATAGCCAAAACTGTGTTTTAGGTTTAGTGGCTTTTTAATGCTGCAGGCAGTTTTTTTTCTACATACTGGAACCTGTTTTGCACTAACAGCAAACCTGAGCCAATGCATATAAAAAGTTATATTACGTTATTGTTTACTTATGGTGAAATATTGATATTTTGCCAGGTCTGGATTTTACAATATACTTATACTAATGAGTAATAATTCATGTTTTACATTGCTATTAAAATGATTGCGGTAATCATACTCATGCAATACGAAGCTTCACAGCTGTGTTCAGCACAACAATATAGATTCAAGACAGAAAGTGTAATCATTTATCTAGCTAAAGCATCCTGGCTTTTATAAAAAAAAAGCAGAATATTGTTGTAAAATGAGGAGCTGCTGGGATCACAATGTACAGCCCATTAACACATTTGCCATCTTTCTTTACAATGGTTGAGCAGCTAATATGGCTTGGTGCCTCGTACTCCCACAGATTGTGTGTCTACATCGCTGCTCACACAGGAAGCTTCCATTGCATCATCCGAGCTGAGCTTTCTGCCTGTGTCCAGATCTCATCTATAACATTCATATTAATGCATATTTACCAGGCAGTTAAAGATGACCTGTACTTAATGAATCGTGGAAGCCATCATTGCTTGCCTCACTGGGAGTGCTAGTTGTGTGGTAGTCTCTGGCTGAAATACTTTGAGCCCCTGACTTAAACCATATGTTTAAATCGGGAAGGTAGAGCAAAGTCATACTTTCTGATCTGTGTACTTGTTCTAAGACAGTGACGGCATGTCAACCATAGAACTTGCATTTTCAGAAGAATGCAAATAAATCCTCAGCATAGGCTTTCTTCAAAGGTTGCACACAACCTTTTTTTTATTTTGGTAGAGATTGCTGTGTATTGTGCTTTAATAGGTTTATGATATCTGAAAGATTACTGCAGATCAGGCTTCCTGCCACTGAGTAGGATCATTCTCAGATGGTCTGATATGCATGGGAGTCGCTGGGCCATGGCACCTGAGGGCCCTGCCCTGGGTCTCCTGCTAGGTGTCCTGGGTCTAACAACACCAACCAGTTATAGTGGGATTTTCTCTCTACAGTACACCAAAGTGTTTCCTAGGTCTTTCATATCCTAAAAATAATCTTGATGATCTGCCTGTGTTTGGCTACCTTAAAGTGTAACTATGTTCAGGCTGTGGGCATTCATATATCTTAACAAGCAGTAAATACACTTTGAACCATGCAATCACTAACTTCTGTAGCTGCAGGAACATTGGAGTAATTCATCCTTAAAATTCACTGCGGGAGTACTGAAGTTCTTGGCTAAACCAGCTCAACTCAACCAGCTCTCCTTTCCTAGCAGTCTTGTGTTTGACTTTCTTAAAGTGTAACTGTGTCCAGGCTGTGGGCATTCATATGTCTTAACAAGCAATAAATAAACTTTGAACCATGCACTCACTAGCTTATGTGGCTGCAGTAACAGTGGATCAATTCATACTCCAAAGTTATTGTGGGAGTACTGAAGTTCTTAACTAAACCAGCTCAACCAGCTCTCCTTTGCCAGCAGTCTTGTGTTTTGCTACCTTGAAGTAAGTAAGCAATAAATTAACTTTGAACCATGCCCTTGCTAATCTCTGTAGCTGCAGGAACTGTGGATCAATTCATCCTCAAACTTCACTGCACGAGTACTGAAGTTCTTGTCTCACTAGTCTTCCAGCCTTCTCATCTCTCAGGTAGACACCAAGCAGGTGCTTTGAAAAGATGGAGCAGGGTTAGCTGAACTTTTGCGAGAATGTCTTTAATGGCTTTATTGCTTCTGCTGTAAAATTTGAAGATACGTTTGAAGATTAATTTGTGGCTGCAGACACAGAGGTCAGTGATGGCTTGTTTTAAGGGTCATTTACTGTTGTTTGGTAACAAGTAAATACTTTAATGTCTTCAGCCTTGAAACAGTTACACTTTGGAGTTGTTCAAAGTATGTTCAGATGATCCTCTGATTCCATTGCTTGTGTTTTAAGGCAGTCACACTGCAGAGAACATTTTATTCTCCAGTCATTCCAAAAGTGAATTGCCAGCCTCCTTGCAGTGCATTGATCCAAACCTTTAATGCAGCAAATGCTAGCTGACTGCTGAAATATGTAGGGAACTGTTTAGCTCGCTGAAATAATCAGTATTGGCTCCCAAGGGGAGCTCTTGGCAGAGCCAACACCCATCTTAACAAAAGCCCGCCATAAGAGAAAAATGTAGCCTGCCATTTTGACCATTTAACACTTTTATTGTCTGGCAGGTAAGCAAGTTTTAGAATTTACCCCTAACTTTATCTGATGTGCATACTTGTTTCAAGTTTGATACTGAAATACTATTGAACCCAATGGGTTAATATACCAGCCAAACAGGTAGCATTTCTAGAAGGAGGCCAGCAATGGCAGCCCCTGCAACTTGCTTATGGCAGGGTTACTTTATGCAGCCGTCTGATCAAAGTTCATGGCCTATTGCAGGATGTGGGATCCAATTTTTCTCCACATTCCAGAAGCCAAAATGTCTTCTGCGAGCTGCAGTCAGGCATTCACTGCTCAATGGGTATGGGAACTTACTAAACATCCACTTGTTAAAATGGAGCAAAATAACTGACAATTAATTACTGTATCTGATCTCCATTAAAAGAGTCTGGCTTATTATGGTAAATCAATTAATATACTGAATTTCAATAAAAAGCAAGTGACTCATACTATATACGCAGCAATAAAGTATTTTATGTAGCCTATCATTACTTACAGCCAAAGCTAACGTTTGATCAATTCAACATTTTAGTTCTGAAAATCTTCTGGAGTCTCCTTTATATAAAGTGCCTTGGTGATCAGTAGCAACTAATAAAATTTAATCTTTTCCAATGCACTCCTCAGCAATGTGCGGGTATGTACAAACTGGTGAACATGGTAAAGATCCATATGTGCTAAGCTGATGCTATCGAAAAGAAGCTGTAGTGTCTGCAAATGACATAAAGAAAGGATTTAAAAAAAAAAACATTTATCCAAATATCCAATGCAAGTGAACAGTCATTCATTGTACATATTTTACTACTCATTCTTAGGTCTTGTTTTGGGTTGGGTTTTTTTAGACAGATTTTATCACACAGATTTAGACAGATTGTATATTCAGGCTAAATGTGATGGCAATGTGACCATGTTTCATGTTACATCCTAAATATAGTATGGTATGGTAATATAGTAAGTTGAACTTACAGAACAAGTCATGGTAAGTCAGTAATGGGTGAAAAATCAGCTGAAGGGAGACCGCAGGCAATACTGGTGACTAGTTCCTTGCCCCTGCCTGTTTTTTTTTGGGCACAGCTTCCAGAGTTCATCTCTTCTTTAAAGCAAAAGACAATTGAGGACTGCAACACAGGCCCTACTGCTTAGAAAAAATCTCTCTATGACTAAGCCCTGATGGGTGAAACACGTTAAAGGGTGGTACATAGGCAGGCATTGTAAGATGGACTTGTAATGCTCTAAAGTAAAAGCTTTTATCTAACCAGTGGAGCCAGTGTTGCAATTGTTAATTGTCGTTTGGAGGGTTGCGGAGCAGTGATGAGCTCGTGTGGTGTGCACCTGGAGTTCCCAGAGCTGCCTTGGAGGTTGAATTGGGGTATTGAGCGGTGAGACAGTGTTATTCATTGCTCTTCCTTAAAGCACTTGTGCCTTTGCCACATTGAGTGCTTGACGCCTGGTAGGTATCTCCTTATCTGATGTGCTACTATAAGATCCTCTAGATGACAAATATATATAAGAGCTTGCCAGCTATGGAGGGACTTCCTCAGTAGCTAAAAAGCCACAAAAATAAAATTTGTCTCCTTGAACACAAGCCGGTTTGGTTAAAATGCAATCACATTGTATTCAATACATTCATTTTAACAAATGTTGACAATAATTGTGCCTTTAGTCCTACAAATATGAGGAACATTTGACTATACAGTGGGGATTTGGTTCGTCTAGGACTGCCTCTGCATTTACCTTATTTTAAAGTTTTAAAATGCAATCACAATCTGAAACAAAAGCTATGAACACATCAGATGCTATAGGGAATAGGATTGGATCAATTATTTTATACAAAATAGCCAATATTTTCCCTACTAAGTGACACCCAGTCTCATGGACATCTTATTCCATACGTTTACTCTAGTATCTCCTAATTATGTATACAGACATTTCAAATAACCCTGACTTAAGTCAATCATTGTCAGCTGGATTGGGAGATGTTTTCTATATCTATGGGTTTTAATCATTTGTGACCTCAGTAATTCTGGTCAGAAGGCTGTAATGAATTTTGAATCCATTTTTCTGCAATGTTAAAAAGTGCTGTCACACTCTCCATGTCTCTTGACAGAGGGATTATTATGAGAAAGCAGCATTTACACAACACAGCAAACTTTTTCAGGTGTGCTCAGCTATCAGTTCTTCACCGTGACCATTGCTCCCGCTATCAGCGTACTTAAAGCAGGTGTACCCTTGTGTACATAGCCATCTGCACATTCCCATATGAGATCCTGCAATTATGGAGGACCCAATGGTTGGGCTTGCATATGAGAGCATACAGGTGTGAACCTATGCTTCTTTACAGTATAGGACAATGTCCATTAAAAATAAAAGCTTTTCCCCACTTTAAAGAAAATGTTTTTATTGCTGTCCAAATTCCCATCAGAGAGTTCAAAGGTCTCATTGAACACCATCACTGGGATAGGAGGTGAGGGTAAATCAGTGGCGTATCCAGCGTTTGGCACATATAGCACATGTCCTTGGTGCCACTTGAAGGGAAGGGGTGCCACTCTGTGGGTCAGCGAAAGTTTGTCAACCCATGGAGACAGCTAACTTTTTTCTCTCCCCTCCCCTCTCCCATTCATATCACCCTGTCCAGCTTTTGGCAACCAAGAGCACTCTGGCTGGCGCTGGTTTCCAAAAGATACGTAGGGTACTGCCCAGAGGTAAGAGTCGGGTGGGGAGATGTGTAAGGGCCATTCACATCTCCCCGCCCAGCTCTTAGCAACCAGAATGGGTTGGGGGTGATGTGTATAAATGAAGGACACCAGCCAGAGCGTACCAGGTTGTAAAGGGCTGGACAGGGAGATGTGTATGGCCCTTACACATCTCCCCTCCCAGCGCCTGGCAAACAATTATGTCACTGTTTGCCAGGCGCTCGGTGCAAACACTAAGGGTGCAATTTGTTGTAGATATGCCTTTGGGATAAATATTCCTTAATGGGTGACAAACAGCAAAGAAAAATCTGGCTGAGGTTCTAGTCCTTCTTCACTCTATCCAAACTCATATAATAAAGTTTGGGCTGGAGTTCTCAGTTCTGAGGTTTAGATCATAAACAGCCATCTAATGCTTAGGGCCAAGTTAACTAATAAGTTATATAGTATCAAATATTTTCATCATGTTAAACTTCTGAACCATAAAAATTAAAGTGTTATACACATCACAACTGTAAATTATGCACATCAAGTGTAGATTATTGTGCATGTGAAAAGATGATTCCATTTCAGACTATAATAACAACAGGTAATAGTTTTATATACTGTATACAGTATACAATAATATAATGCCACCACCTGTGACTTGGTGACTTGCTGTCCCGGGTCACAGGGTCTTGGTAACCTTTTATGAATCTCCCTTTGGGAGCGTTGTCAAGATAGACAGCATGCTGCAGGCACACAACTATACCTGAGGGAGCTTTTACAAGTGTAATCAGCATTAGAGTAAGAGGACATAGTCGCCTGTGTCTGCATTTATAACCATCGTCAAAAAGTAGGCGGAATAAGAAAATCTTATCATTGTTTGTAAATCCTCTTTTATTGGGAGAGATAATATTACTCTTTGGGCTCATTAATATGGCCGGGTGTATACGCTTTGTTTGGCTGGCGTCCTTCATACTGTAAGAGCCGTCTGTGATAAATCACAGGAAGGGAAAAGATAAAGCTGCAGGGTCAGCATGGAAAATGCATTGTAAAAGAGAAAGTATACAGCCGCGCATTGTCACTGAGCGCATGTTTTGAGTCATTATTGCAGAATTGACCTTAAAGTAATGCTTAGTGTGTCTTTTACATTTTCACAAGCTTACACTTCAATATTTTTGTTGTCATATTAAGAGGGTTATTCACGAAGGAGCTGTGGGATTAAACCGAAGCATCGGCTAATCCCTCGGCTCACTTCGGCCGCCAGAGCCCCCCCGGTTCAGCCAAACCAAAGGACTGCTGTACAGGCAATTCACAATAGCCCGTACAGCAGCGGAGCCGAACGCATGTACTTCAGCTGAACCGTTCTCCCCGCAAAAATGTAATGTCCTCAAGTTTTTTGAGGACACTGGGCTGTCATTAAATGACAACAACTGGGCGGAGCTAGCCAATGCATGGCTGATCCTAGCCGATGTACAGAGTCGTAGTGAATAGCCAAACAGCGTTTGGCTCCCTTCACTTTGGCCCGGCTAGTCATTCGGCTGCCGAGTAACCTTCGTACTATACAAATCAGCCTCTGGGTGGCGCTCTAATTGCAATTATTCTGAATCTTTCCTAAAGTGACTGTCGCAGTTTAAATAAAATATTGAAATTTAATTAAAAATTGAAATAAAAGTTCCCTGCAAAAGAGATTTAAAAAGAACTCCAGGGAAGATGTTTCTTACTGCAAGGGTTAAGTGCTTGTTTTGGTCTAGGGAGGAAAATAATAAAGTTATACTCGCCTGAACCTCCGAGCCAGCCGGCTGTGACAGTGCTCCCTCTGTCCTATCTCCCCCTCCTCTGCAGCGATGGTATGTCCCACACTGTCCTCCCATCCTATACACCGTGTATAGAACAAGATGACTCAGGGACCATAGACCGCTGCAGTGGAGGGAAGGACCAGTCCAAGAACAAGCGGGAAGGATCAGGTGAGTATAACGTTTTTTTTATTTTTGCACCTAGAACAAACGAGCAGTTAACCCTTGCAGTGCGGGGGTAGCCCCACTGTAAGGGTTGAGAAACATTTTCCCAGGAGTTCTTTTCTTCTTTAATACTGGTCTATGGAATGTTTGCTCTCTGGCAAAGCTGTAGACAAAATTGTTGCTCTTCCATATTTTAGTTACAGTATTAAATATAGAGATTTGTAGGTTTGCCACATGTGAAGCCTTCAGCCGCTTAGTACAATTACTCTCAATTAGTTTCTTTCTTAACAGCAAGCTATAATTGTTTTGAGTACATGTTATGTTAGTTTTTTTCCAGGTTTGTTTTTTATATAGTTTTAATGTCTGCAATCCTTGTTTTACAAATAAACATTTAATATCTAAAAAGGATTCCCAAGCCACTAAGAGATAGCTAAAGAAACAGCACTGCAATAGCGGCCTGCCTTGAAGCACTGCATTGTCTGAATAACTCTTCAGACTGAGCTGTCCATAAGGGATCAGTCACTGTCACAAGTCACCACTGTAAGTCATTCAGCTGTGGGAATATTTCAGCTTGAGCTTTTGAGGTCTGTAGACGATAGGCTTTTTACAACAATGTAGGAACTTACAGCCGAATATCTAAAAAAAAGACAGTCATATTGCATTCTTATGGGGTTCCTATGGGATATTACATATCTGCATTTGACCTGGAACACATACTCAGTATTCACAAAAGGATGAAGATTTTGCAGAAGGCAGAAGGAAGTGAACAATCTAGGACAAAATCGCTGATTTGGAAAAATTCTCCAATTCAGCTCACTTTTCGATTTTTTCCACTTTTGCGATCGCAAAAAATAGTGCATGCACTAGGAACTAAAAAGAGTCTCTTTAAATCCTGACCCACCTATACTCATCTTCCAAACCGCTCTGTGGCTCTGTCAGAATTGCCATAAAAAATATCCAACTCTTCCAGGCATGCAGTAGCATGTGACATCCTCCCAGATAGCAAGTAATTGAGCTGCAAGTTTGGAAATGACTTGCTAAACTATTGCAGACTCGCCAAGCTTCACAATTTTGTTGCACAATTACAGCAAGTCTGCATTGCAAGTCTCCAGACCAGCGAGCTTGCAGAGCTCTTGTTAAGACCTACAGGACTCTTGCTGTAGACTTGCCAAGCAAATTTGCTACAAATTCAAAAAGTGTCAACTAGAACTTGTGCTGCAAGTGTTCTGCAAGTCTACAACTTGCCAGGAATGTGTGCAGCAAGTTAACAAGAATTACAATTTAACCCTGCCACAAGTTTGTGGCAAGTTATCCTTGCTATCTGGGCTCCCACTGCCACAAAGGAAGTGGACAGATCATCCACTCTGTGTAAGCTTTGACACTGTCTGACATGGGGCTTTCGTAGGGTTAGGACAGCAGAGGAACAGAGACAGAGGGAGCACAGGAAAGATGAGCATACATGGGAGGTGGGCTTTGAGGGCCTGTTCACACCAATGCCGTGCATTAATCACATCGTTCCATGTGTTTAAATCACAGTACTGCTCAACATACCTACTGTGCTTTACAGTGTGGCAGGTGTGCTGCATTGCCATTCATTTGGATGGCACCCCAAACACACCTCCCGGCCACAATGTGCTTGACTGTGTGTTGCGGTTAAAAAAGGAGTGCATGCACAGGGTCCCATTCAAATTAATAGCAATGCAACGCACTGAAGCGTGCGTTAATCCATATGGAACCGTGCGATTAATGAACACCATTGGTGTGAACGGGCCCTAAGAAAGTGTTCTGAATGGGCAAGGTGACATAATCTCATTAAAGTAAAAGTGATCACATTTGTTTTTAGCACAGTTGCTGTGTTTCCAACTGAGCCCTTTATTTTTCATTCTTGAAATCAAAGTTGTTGTAGCAGTTTATAATTCTGAATTGGTTAGTATAGTGAACGTACTGAATGATTCGCTTCAGTGACTTCTGCTTCATGTATGTTACATGAACAGACCTAATACACCTCTCCTTCAATCTGTATGATAGCAGGATGATAGATCTTCGGGATCAGCGCAGGCCGCATTGTGCTGAGTGTCGTCTTTTACCAGCGCCCGTCCAGCACATCCATTTTCTTGATGATATTTTATTGAGTCTTGGAGCCGCACTAACAATGTCACAGGTTGAGCTGAGTTATCGATTAAAGTGCTGATTCCCTCTGGTCTAATTGTGTACACGCTGCATGGTGGGAGCTTACTTTCTCACATCCTCAAATTCATCATCATCGCACATTTCCATAGCTATACAAATCTAAAATGTAGCTGTGAGGATTGTATTTGTTTTGCCATATCATGAATGTTGGTCGAAACTTGGACCTTATGCTGCTGGTTAGTTACTAGGATGCCAGGCGGTCCTAGCAACTGACCGGCATCCGCGGGGTTTGAATAATGACAGTGGACTATTGCTGTTATTATTCAACTCTCTGGCTGCTGCTGGTTGATTGCTAGGATGTCAGGTAGACCTAGCAACTAAACGGCAGCAGTAGGGGGGTTGAATAATGACAGCAGCACTTATTCACTGCCAGTTAGTTGCTAGGACTGCCTGGTGTCCTACCAACCAAACACCAGCATCCAGGGAGTTGCATAATAAAAGCGGGTTGCATGACAACGCTGGTGGCTGGTTGCTAGGACTTCCCGGTGTCCTTGCAAGTGCAACCAACCAATGTCGTGCTGCCTCCCCAGTCCCCACCCTTACACACATTGCAGTTGAGGTACCTCCTGCTGCCTACCCACCTCAGTCAGCCATCTGCCCCCTGAGTAAGTAAGCCAGAACACACATAAGGGACAGATAATGGGAACTCTACACTATTAAGTAAGGGGGAACTCTGGGAAGTCTGATGTAAGTGAGGATACTGGGTACTGAGTCCCCAGCATCCCCCCCCCCCCCTTACTTCAAAGTCCCCATGTTACAATGTAGAGTGATTACTGGAGAATAGGAGACTGAGAAAATGCTTGCTCCTGCCTGCAGACATTATCTCAGCCCTAAGCGATGTCACTTACTGGAGCACTAGGGCTGCTTTCTAATGATAAAGGGTATAGTTGCTGTATATTGCAGCATGTCAGGAATGTTAGTGAGGAATTTTAATAATTACTGAAAGGTCCAAGCTGCATTTTATTTCTTTTTACTTTATTCAATGAAGATGGGTGGATACTCCTTTGTATCCACCTCTAATTTTGTATATAATATAAAGCTTCAGGTCCCCTTAATGAATATGCTCTTATTTTAAAGGGAAGGGAGACGAGTTTTGTGTGTGTGTGAGGGAGATAAGTGTTCCCTTTTTCTTTTTTGGTAACACTTAACAATTCCCACATGTTAAAGATCAGAGCCATCCATTCTATGTACGCCGTTATCACATTGTGTCCAGGCCTCCATATCTAGGGAATGGTGCCAGTGTCTCCAGTACGACATGCTCTCTTCCCGTAAGTATGGCTATGAGGCTGTGCTCCCTGTGTTCATAACAAATGTAGGAAGGAATTTGAACAGTTTGCTACTGATAACTTGGCTGCAGGTGTTTCTAAAAATGTGCAATATAACTTCAAGTCCTTAAATGCACTACAAACATCATTGACTGTGCCAAATAACAGTTTTTTAAAGCCCGACTCCACAAAAAACTTTTTTTTTTTCGCTTTAGATAGAGTACAGTAAACTCCCCATTATCAGACATTTAAGCAATCGTCAAAAACAAGACATAATATGCCCTCGATTTTTTTTGCACACTAAAAAAGTGTTGGCTGCATGGTGCACACGAATAAAATGTCATTAGTAGCTAAATTGATTTAGTTGCTAAGAAATTCTTTGCTTACGTCTTGCTGCTGGCCGGCGGCTAGATGCCACGGTCAGTAGCAGAATGTAGACATTGGCAATAGCCAGCCTGCTATTGGCTATTGCAAATTGCAATAGCCAAAAGCAGGCTGGCTATTTCATCTGCCCGCTGAGGAGTGGACCTGAAAGACAACTGAGCGCGATCCAATAACTTCTTTTTGAGTGGAAGGTTGACACTCTAATAGACCTTTAAAGTGACATTAAACCCTCAGATTTTTTAACATAAACCAAAACTGTAATGTGTGCCTTACTGTAATCCATGGTATTTTCCCTTCTCTTTGCTGCTCTTCCTTTTAAATCCTCATGTCTTCTCATGCTTGGGGAGAACTTCCCTTTGCAGCTGAGTGCCTCTTCCTGTAGTGCTGGCTCAGGTTGCAAACCTACACACAGACACCATGGGGGTGATTTACTAACCTAAACACACGCACGCACTAGGTGCGTGTGATTTTTACACAGCAAAACGTATTTATCAACCAAAAAGTCTCTAAAAGCATATTTCCACTAATGCCATATATGGAAAAATCATGCACATGATGCATATATAATGCTGCTTCACAGTTTAGACAAAAATGGTTAGCTCATGCATTTACATTCCTGCATTCATCAACGCAAGCAACACAACATAGAGCTAATTTACACAACATCACCTTGCAAATTCATGCTTGGCTTTGCACAACACACCTGCTGGGTGTGTACACACTACAAAGGTGTTTAGATTCCACCCATAGATCATGCTGGGAGGGAACACACTACAGAGGTGTATACATGTTCGTGGTGTGTTTATAAGGTTAGTAAATCAACCCCCATGTATCCATTCCAGAGACAAGGCAGTCTGCTGCAAAACAGAAGTTCTGCCCAGCATGAGAACAGATACAGATTTAAAAGGAAGAGCAGCAAAGAGAAGGGAAACAACCATGGATTACAGTAAGGCACACATTACAGTATTGTTTTATGTTAAAAAATCTGAGGGTTTAATGTCACTTTAATGTCACCTTAAAGAGCACTTGTCACCACTTGTATGCTATCACATAACAATGAAGTAAAAAAAAAAATTTGAAAACAATAAATGTACAACAACAAAAAAAACAACACACTTTTTAAAAGTCCCCTGCCCCGTGAGTGCACACATATTAACGTAGACATGCGCCGGGTGTGCCTACGTATAAATACGATTGCGCCACACATGTTAGATATGGCTGCATGCGCCAGAGTGAGAGCAATAATTCTAGGGCCAATATTCATTGATATCACTAAACTGATAACTTGTACAGGCTTTTAAAGCATCTATGTAAAAATTGTTGCCGCTTTACAGACGCACCTTGGCATGTGGGGTACTACAGTATATATTTGCCGTAATCCTATCTTTGATATTTTATTAAAAAAATGGGCATTCATTTAAAAGTATTTTTTACTAACATTTTTGGGTTTGTTAAAGAGTTGTGCTAATATTGTGCGCGATAAAAATTTGCAATTGCCACAATTGTATTCTACAGGGTCTACTTTCAGAAAATATATAAAGCGTTATTCACAAGGCAGCCGAGTGAATAACCCACCTGAAGTGAAGTGAGACGAACACTGTTCGGCTATTCACTTCATGCTTGTACGGCTGATTTCAGTCGTACATCGGCTTGCTTCAGTTGGCTTCGGTTGGCTTTGGTTCAGCCGAACATGCTCTGTATGTTTGGCTGAGCCGAAGTGCAGAAGGAGTTCGACTCAGCTGATCCAAGATCTGGATCGGCTGAGCCAAAGCTCTGGCAGCTCACTTGCTGCAGAAAGGAGATGGTTCCTAATGTGATCGAGGGCGCTGGATGTAAAGGGGGACCCTGGTGTGAAAGGAGAAGGTTCCTAATGTGATGGAGGGCACCTGATGTAAAGGGGGCTCTGATGTGAAAGGAGAAGGTTCCTAATGTGATGGAGAGCACCAGATGTAAAGGGGGCTCTGATGTGAAAGGAGAAGGTTCCTAATGTGATAAAGGGCACCTGATGTAAAGGGGGCTCTGATGTAAAGAGGGAATTCCCCTTTTTTTGTATATGTTTGCGTGCAGTCTAGGGTTGCCTTTGGCCTTTTCAAGCCAAAGCCGAACACTGTAGCGCCTTGCGGCAATTTGTTTGTAAAGTATACACTATGCATTGTAGTTTAAGACGCCAGTGTGCCACAGGTCCCCAGATATGCAATCTGTACATAAAAGATGCCCCCATTTTTTTACATTTTTCACATTTAAGACCGGGGTGCCACGAGATTTCGCACTGCTATTAAAGGGTGTCGTGACTGAAAAAGGATAGAGAAATGCTGGTTTAGCCCTTCATACACAGATGTAGCTGCTGTGGCACACGAAGGGTTAATGAAAAAGCAGGCAGGGAAAGGCTCGAAAGGCTCGAGTAAATGAAAGCCTTGTGGAGATGTCACCTTAGAAAGTGTCAGCACAAAAGGTGCCTTGCTTGTTTCATCTCCAAAACAGCTGCATGCTTTGCCTGACATTTTCTGACCTTTCTTTGTGCACTCTTTCTGACCCATGAGGTCATTTCCTGGCCTTCTCTCAGCGACCTCTGACCAGCGCCGACCTTTAGCTGGAGCATGTGACATTTTGTTCTCCGCTGGCTGACATGTGATGCTCTCATTATTCCAAACTATGTGAAAATAATGACCTCCGGCGACCTCTGAGTTTTTCTTTTCCAACTCCAGTCTGCAGTGAGAGCTGAATCACTCAGCTGCAGGAAATCCAGATGAAAAAAACAAGTATATATAACGATTTCAAGTGGGATAAATCAAACAGGAACACATTACGTGGCCGTGATTCAGACATAACCTATTATGTTCCAAATTATCCTCTTGACATATCGCCTCATTCCAAAAACTCTGCAGGTGATAGATACACTTTGTACACTTCTGGGATGTTTAAATAGTTCTGTGTTGTTTTAAGTATAATAAAAACCCAGAAGAGGAAACATAAAACCTGCAATGTAAATAGATTATATGTAAAGTAAGAATATCACTGACATTGCACAGATTGGATGCTATTGTTGTAATAGATACTGTTGGGCACTTACATTAAGACCCCATGTGAAAATATGTTTCTATTATTATTATTGTTATTATTATTATTATGTTTCAGGATTTATATAGCGCCAACTAGTGATGTCCCGATACCACTTTTTTAGGACCAAGTACATGTACTTTTCCTCCGGTACTTGCCGATACCAATTACCGATACTTTTTCTTAAAGGAACATGTCACATTTTTGCTAAAACAACACAGACTGATGATTTTAGGGCAGTTTCTCACCGGAGCACAATACAGATGTCCCCCAGAGCACAATACAGATGTCCCTTCAGATCACAATACAAATGTCCCCCAGAGCACAATACAGATGTCCCCCAGAGCACAATACACATGTCCCCCAGAGCACAATACAGATGTCCCCCAGAGCACAAAACAGATGTCCCCCAGAGCACAGATGTCCGCCAGAGCACAATACAGCTCGCGGGATACTGAGACCGCCGCAGCCGGGACAGATCCCGACATTACTGTCGAGATCCACCCAGCTGCGTGAGTGACAGCTGGCTCTGCCTATCTAGAGGCAGAGCCCGCTGTAACCGCCCCCTCCCCTTTCCGTTCCTCCAGTCAGCGCTGGAGGATCGGAGCGGGGAGGGGGAATCCCTGTGGGGAGTGATGACCGACAGTCACGGCTCTCTGCAGGGACGTGATCGAGAAGTGAGCGAATGACGGTATGTGTTCCCTCACTTCCCGATCTATTGAGTCGACATGTGACAGTTTCATTGTTCTCCTTTAACTATTAAAGACGTGAAAACACAATGTACAGCAACGGGCTTTTTAAAGAGGGAAGTACCCCTTACGTCTTTTTGCAAAGCCCAGTTATTCCTATTAGATCATTAGAATCCAGTTTACTATATTCCACCTATATAAAGGGTTTTTTCTCCTTTATCATAGAATATTGTTATACTTGGGGAACTGTATTGGAGTTGTTGTGCTGGTTTTGATGCACATAGTGCTAAACTGGGTGTTTTTTTTATTTACACACATGCTTTTAGATAAAGAGCTTTGTTTCTTGGTTATGAAGAATTCACAACAAAAATAACATTTTCCTTGCCCTTGAAGAATCTGATGGGTTAAGTGTAGTACGCTTGGAAACCAAAAATATAACAATTGTACCGGCGGAAGAGCCTTTCATTTAACAGGACTAGGTTATCTCCAGAGGCTGAAAGGACCTGAAATTGGTGTTCATGCTGAGCTGTGTATGTAGCAGCTGGTATTCTGCCCGGGATTGATCCGGTATAATGATTTAATCATCTCCTGTCCATAGACACACTGATTCCTCTAGGTCAGGGTTGAAGGCATTTGTGATATGAAGCAGCTTGTGGCAGCTCCAACCCGATTGCTACTGAATTTGGCCTGGGGGGAAATTGTGCGCAGACTGACTTGTGCCTGATCCTACTCATCAATGTGTCCCGTATTTAGGTTACATTTGCGTCAAATCTGGACAGGTCATTATGTGGAAGGGGACACAAATGGGAAGTGCCGTATTTCTTAAACGTGATGACATCTCCTTTGTCAGAGGACCACGTCTCCTGGCTTGAACTCTCCCTGATAGTTATCTTTTCTTTCATTATTATTTTATAATCTAATGGAGTGCTGCATTTTATTTTTGAATGAATGCTGAGTGAATGTCAGCATACTTTACAGCGTAGAAAGTGTTGTGGTTATGGACTGTAATTTGGTCTGCGGACTGCTGCGCATTAATGTCGTTTAACACAGAAGCAAGGGCCTGCGTTTGGCTGGAAATTCAAACAAAGTGCTGTCAAAATGATGCTAGGGTTCATTAATATTTAGTGCCTAAGACAAGGCTCTGCTGCCTTGAAATGCCAAAGCAGCATGCTGGATTATAAAACCTTGCAGAGATGTTGTGAATACCTATGCATACTCTTTGCTTAGAGTAGTGTACTGACAAGGCACACCATGAGGCTGGGTAGGGAGGGTATGGTGATGTGGCACTGGTGTGCACTGACGAAGAATGGCAGGAGGCTACATAGGGTGGATATGGTGTTATGGCACTGCTTTAAACTTAAAAGACAAGACAGGTGGTTGGAGTTAGGTGAGTTTGAGGATATGGCTGTGGAATCAACTTACAAAGTGAGACTGGGTAGTGTGAGTATAGTGTTATAGCACTGGTGTAAACGTACAAGGCATTGCAGAAGGCTTGGTAGGTTTGGTGACAGGCCACCGATTTGAACTTAAAGGGTTTGGCAGGAGGCTGGGTGGGGTAGGTATTGTGATATGGCACTACTATGGCATGGCAGCAGGATGGCTAGGGTAGATATCATATCATGTGGCACTGGTTTTAACATAAAAGGCATGGCAGCAAGCTGGAATAGGATGAGTATGGTGATATGCCACTGGTTTGAACTTCCAAAGCCTAGCAGGAGACCAGGGCTGGGTGTCTATTGTGACAGGGCACTGGTTTGATCTTACAAAGCATTGCAGGAGGCTGGGTGGGGTGGGTATAAAAGTATGGCATTGGTGATCGGTTGCCAGTTAAGGATGAACGTTTTGTTTTAACCTATGGATCCCAGAGGTGCTCATGCTGGTCAGAAACTTGGAAGAAATAAGCAACCCGTTTGTTTATTTTCCCTGCTAACTGGTGGTGGAAAATTTGCAGTCAGTGCTAAATATCACAAGTCTTGACTAGGACATTCAACAGGATTCTGGCTATCTAGCCACAAGACCATCACTCCCAAAACAAGCTCCAGGATGACCACGTTAAGTAACAAGATCACACACCGATTGGAGTTTAATGGCTAAAGATTGTATTATTAGTTATTATTAAAGTACAATTTCAGTACAAACTGCATTGGGCCCAAGGTCCTTTGAAGGCACTCTACAACCATTTTCTGTATCTGCATAACCTGTATAGACAGGCCTCCAGACGTACCACAACTGCACATTTTACACCAGATCCAGCTAGTAAAAGGTCACTGGCACTTTATCACACTTAAGAAACAAACGCCATACCAAAGAGAGGTCCCTACCTAGTTTACCTTTTTTGACTTCCTTCAAAGGCCTTGGATCCCACCGGCTTATATGGCAATAATTCTGAAACCATACAACTTATAATAAGTGAATAGGGTGGACAGGTGGTTTGCCTGATGCCATCTAGCTAACCTCCAAAGACTGCTCCTCCCACAAGGACCCCCTCTGAAGCCTCTCCTCCAAGCTGCTCCTCTAATCAGAAAAGTACCACATTTTCTATGTTCTCTTCTTAGCTATTAACCCCTCGAAATTGCCAGTTCTCTCTAAACCCTGTCACGTAGGCCCTGTGCTTACGCTTCCAGTCTCATATGCTTCCATCCTGTATGGAAACATGTTCAGAGGTATGTTTTGTGGGAGCGGGGTGATGACATAATCTTGCATCCCGAACAGACAAAGGCAAATTGTGTGCAAAGTGAAAAGTGCTTCTGATTTCCCAGCAGCTTTTGTCGATATATTAAACAAAAGCACAAACAATATATGAAATGATTCCCGCAGAAAAAAAACACAAATTTTTTTTTCTTTTTAAGATTAAAAATTAATAAATTTGTACTGAGTCTGTAATCATTTAAAAAGAGAAACCGTAAGCAGGATATGACAGGAGAAGGGGAGAGAACCTAGGGGCATTCAGATTCTGTGTAAAATAAAGGGGCTAAGATTTATGAGTCAAACATGAGGCCATGGGGCTGGGCTCATACATTTCACACAAGTCAAGCTGTCATTATGAAACCTTTTTATTTCCTAGATTCGCCCTGATCCACTGCACATTCTCCACCATGTCTGAATGACAGGCAGCCACTTGCTTATGTGGTTGAGGGGCTAATTGGCTGTACATAAAAAAAAAAGGTTTGTTCCTCAACTGATTGCTCAAGACTGTGTTTTTCCAGTATCCTGGAAAATGCTCATTACCGTTTTGTTTAATTGCTCACTGTCAGAATAAATTGCAAGACACGTATACCATCTGCTACTGTGCGCTGTGGTTAAACGGGCCATTGGTATTCATCAGCATGCAGGAAAATAATTGTTGCTTTTTGTTTAATTGCTTTCTGTTTACTGCTCTCCATATTGTTAACCTGCAGAAGAGTGCAAGCATAGGTTTTATCTGCACATGATCCACTCCTTCAAATCAACTTTTGGCTGTAACCTCGCACATGGCACCTTATTTATTTATGTGGCACCTTATTTATTTATAACATGTATTTTTGCACGAGTACATTTTCACTCCACAGAATATGGAGGTTGCAGGTCTTTTGGGTGGCCTGCCTTTATATTGGCAGGGAGGATCGGTGGCCTTTAACGGCTAGGTGGACTAGAGTGCTGTGCCACTGTCAGGAGCCTTGAGCCCCAGGGGTTTCAGGGATATCATGACCCTTTTCTTTGGAAGAGGACCAGCACCCTTATGCAGTTTTTTGTGTGTGGTGATTTCACTGTTCAATTTTTTGTTCACAGAGGGAAAAAAACTGCGCCTGCTTGTTACAAAGGTTTCCCTAGAATTTAATTTCCAGTATTGACAAAAGTGGTCGGAGAGGTCGTAGACAATTTTTTTTATGTCGTCTAGAACTGGTCTGTCTATTAGCTGTCCTACTACTGCAATGATAGTAAGTGGTTGACTAAAAGGCCATTTTCTTCTTTTGTGGAGCTGGTTACTTCTATGTTGTGCTTATTATCACAGGTATTTATATAGTGCCAACAAGTTACACAGTGCTTTACATCGCTGCACGTTCACATGAGTCCCTACCCTCAAGGAGCTTACAATCTAAGATCCCTATCTCACATGCATACGAGGGCTAATTTAGACAGGAGCCAATTAACCTTCCAGCATGTCTCTGGAGTGTCGGAGGAAACCAGAGTACCCGGAGGAAAGCCACGCAAGCACAGGGACAAGATGAAAACTCCTTGCAGATAGTGACCTGGCCAGGATTCGAACCAGGGACCCCCAGTGCAACAAGGAAAAGTGCTTATATGAAATAGAAGATGTAATGGTTTATCTACATTTATAGGACTGTCACAGTGTTTGCATATATTTATAGTTGGATATTTAGGTTTTTTTTCTTTTTTTTCTCCCTTACGAATTGTTGTACTATTATGTATATAATATAAATTATATATTATTTGACCCTGCACTGTATACTGTTTAGGGAGTTTCATTGGCTAAGCAGTGAATTGTTCTGGGTAAACCGTGCTTCCTTATTGAGGTGGCTGTTTATGTATTTGACTTTTGGAAAGCAATATAGCAGGGGTAGGCATCCTCGGCACTCCAGCGGTCACAGAACTACTTATCTTATGAGGCCTTGCAAGACTCCACAGATGCATGATGACATTTGTAGTTTTACCACAGCTGTAGTGCTGAAGTTACCTACCTCTGCTACATAGTTTTGAATTATTTTTAATGGGTTGGGTTATAAATTCGAGACCTATTTACACCTACGTTATCACATGCGTTAATGTGTATTGTCTCATGTTTTGACACATGTGGTACCTGTGCCTATTCAAGTCCTCAATGCATGTCAATGCAAAAAAAGGACCTAAACCTTTATTTCCCAACGAGCCACAACAAAACGTATGTGCTTTCTGGTATATGCATTGTGGTGCTCTGAAGACCATGTGTTTTGTGTAATGCGTGGTTGAACATTTGGGGCCCATTAAAAATGAATGGGAACACCCCCAAAACACATGCATAACATGTGCGAATCCAGCCTTGAGGGGGATTCTGCAATCATACAATTTTCTGGTCATTTTGTAACTAATACAATTATCTTTGTACCAGATGAACGTTTAATCATTTATATGAGGACCTTTCATTTTGTAATAAACAATGATTTTTACAGTTTCCTAATTAAAAGATGAATGCCAGACACAGAGAACCTAACTTTGTATTGATTATAATATCCTGTAATACATTTTAGACATGTAACCCCGCAAACAATTTGTTCCGTTTCGGATCCATTCAGATATTTATTTATTTCCTTTTTCAGATTTTGGATCCCAAATTTGATTCGGTTCGTTATTTGGATTTCGGATACGTCCGAATTTTTGTTTCAGGACAAAGTCGTATGACCGTGCCTGTAATGCAACCCCCAACAGCCGAAATAAAATCTGATATGCCGGAAAACAGTCATCTGCCTGAGGAATCAGAATTTTCATTAAATAAGTATTCGGATTTGTTCGCATTCGGACACATTAGTATTCGGAGATTTGGATGCATCTGAATGTCCGAATTTAATCAAATTTGTATGAAACTTCATTCAGAACAAAATGAAATTTACATGTCTAGTACATTGCACAGAGGTAGTTAGGCTGGGAGAGGGAGGGCCAACAATAGATTGTAAGCCCATACGGGCAGGACCCTCCTTACCATCTTGTCTTGAATTGTATTGTGATTGTAATGTCTTCCTTATATTGTAAAGCGCTACGCAAACTGTTGGCGCTATGTAAATCCTGTATAATAATAATAGGAGTCAATTAGGTTATGTTTCAGCACACATGTGCCATCAGGAGGAGAGGGCGGTGTAAGTGGAGTGATGTCATCCTTGTGCTGCTGCTCCTTTATTATCTAATAAGCAGGAAGGGGGCATTTTTCTTGATCAAACTGTGCAGCTTTTAGTTGAGGACATAGCTCTTCTGTCTGCCAGGGGTGCCTAGATTTCAGAACAATACCCTGATATTTGTTAAGCTATTTTGCACGCCAACCAATATTTAATAGACAAAAAACAATATTTTCATAAAATGGATGAAAAGACTGGCACTTCAAGTGTTAACCCATTCATAGATTCAACCCCCCAGTACATTTCCTGATAATAAGCACAGCATGTTTTTCAGAAGACTTTTCTAATATATATCTTCACCAGATGACCTTTCTTTGTAGGCTTAAGGTGACCTTGCGGGTCACCGAATGACCTTTTCAGTGGCCTTTGACTTTTGCTGATCCTTTGCTGCTTTAAATTATGCCCCTGTCTCCCCAGCACCTGGCAGCAAAGGATTTCTTGAGCAGCAGGATATTGTGTTTGCTTCAGGCTATGTGAGCTCACATACTTCTCACAGACCTCACCTCCCTTCTGAATGATAAAAGATCACTGCTAAAAGACACACTTTTAAGACGCTCCATTTCAGAAGGCTACACTGCAAGTTGCAAATCAATTTTGCTCATTTGTGCAGGTCTGTTCATTTTTTAAATTTCTGGAACTGCCCCAAAAAAAGTGTGATGACTCTGTATGCAGTAGATGAAGACTCTCTATCAGTGTCACTCAGAAAGAAGTGTGCTTTGCAGATTTTTCAAACCACCATCAAAAGTTAGAAAAGGCATATTTGTCACTTTTCTGGTCAACTTTAAGGCCTGGTTCACACCTGTACGTTTTGTAGCGCGTTCAACGCTCTACGAACGCTCTACGAAACGCTCAAACAAGAAAATCCCCTTGTTTTCTATGGGTATGGTTCACACCTTGCCGTATTTCAGCCCGTCTGAACGTGTAAAAAAAAGCATTTTGAGCTGAGCTACATTGAGCTACAGTGCACATTTTGTTGCGATACGTAGCGCGACTTTTCGCAAGGATTTCGTAGCTGCTACATTGGGCTGTAACCAATCAAAAGCAGTCTTGATCTGACATCATTACTTCCTTCTTATATTTCTGTGCAATGTCGCTCAATGTAGCTCAATGTCGCGTGACATTGAGCTACACCAAAAAAGTCTATTGGGCCAAATCGCACAAAATCCGCTGAAAAATAGGTCATGTTTGAGCTACAAGCTTGAGTGACGAGAGGCGACATTGAGCTGTGAGATGTGAACAGCTCCATTGAAATGCATTGGACAAGCTACACTGAGCGACATTGAGCTGATATTTGAGTGATTTTGGAGCTTGCTTTGAGTGAGTATAACTTTTTTTTTAACCTAGACACAAACGACCATTAACCCTTGCAGCACGGTTCTTTTTTTTTTTTTACCACTTCGCCAGAAACGGGTCCACTTAACAAATCTGTAGATGTTTTCTTTTTTTTAAATATTAACAAAATGTTTCCTAAATGTTGAAGGTCAGAAAGAAAATAAGTGAGGTTGTCCCTTTGTGTGGACAAAGTCTGAGCAAACGGCACCTCAAAACTCTCCAAGCTTTCGTTCCACTTTAAAAATCCCTCTCATTAAAAGTTGCGAGCAGCTCAGACTTTGATAATGATATAAAAACATGGATTGCAGGGTGAGTGGGAGGTGAATGCTTCTTCCCTGATCAAGACTTGTATCTTTACATGAACTGTTTAAAATTTCAATGAGGGCGATAATAACTTTGGCTCCGTGTAATAAAATGCCAAGGACAAGTGTAAGGGCAATCTAATATACAATAAAGCAAGATCAGAATGCCATCTTAAAATCCTGATACGGTTAACTCCTTCCACCAAAGGGATCAAATAAGGAGCTGTGTAGCGGTGGGTTGAAAAATATTTGTATCTCCTGTAAGTTGCAGAAATAATTTTATTTCCAAGCAGTTATAATCCACATTAACTACTTGCAATTATTTTTCCTTTCCTGTGCAGCCATTTCCATCACATGCATGCTTTACCATCAAATCTAAGACTCCGAGGAGCACAGGAAAGAAAATGTATTTTGTATGCTCCTCAGCTCAATATAGTGACCATAATGCAGTATTTTCCTAATATTATATTTGACTTGAAAAGAAAATATACTAACAATGCTCGTTTTTGCCTCCTTTCACATAGATTAACGTTCACAGAGTTTCGTAGCATGAATGGCTCTGTGAATTCTTTATATTTACACCCAAACGGGTATGTGTGTGTTTTTTTTGTGTACATTGCCTGCAATGGATGCACACCATCTGTAAGATTACAAGAACGGAGCTGGGTGCCAGGATGATGTAACCCCAGCAGTGGCGGAACAATCACCATAGCAACCCAGACGTCCGCTACGGGGCACAGAGGGGGGGGGGGGCCCGGGCCAAGACACCCCCCTGATGCTGTGTGGGCCGGCTTGGTCGCTATGGCATCTCAGGCTGCTGTCTGTCACTGACGGCTGTGAGGAGGAGCGCGCCGCTGTCCAGATCACTGACAACCTGTCAGTGATGTGTGCAGCGGCGCGTTCCTCCTCACAGCTGCTACTGAGTCAGTGACAGCCAGCAGCTGTGAAGGAGGAGGCTCGGCCCGGTGATGGAGGAGGTGGGGCCCGACGATGGATAAGGCAGGGCCCAGCGAAGGAGGAGGCGAAGAGCGATCGGGGCTGACAGGTAAGAGGTGTGACCAGCCCACCTGAGACCCTGCAGAGCCCACCATAGAGATTCTATGGTGGGCACTGCAGGGCCACTCCTAGGTGGGTTGTTTAGGATATCAGGTAAGCGTAACTAGAAATCACATGGCCCCATACAACATTTTGCTATGAAGCCATGTGATTTCTAGTTACGCCCATGAACCTCAGCGTATATCTGCAAAAGTTACATCATTAGTGGCCACCCAATGGCCAAAGAGAGAAGATGCTGGGTCAATAAAAATAGTGGAGAAGATGGCACCAGTAGCAGAAGGAGTGGTGGTGGGAATTGTGGAGCTGTTAGTATTGTAGGAGGGCAAACCTAGAGGTAAGTCTGTCATAATGTGCAGGTAATCTGTTCCACTCAGGCACACTACAGTCCTTGTATCCCAGCAGTCAGTATTAGGAGTGGGACCATGGATTTGTAAAGGAATTTGCAATGACAGTGATCTCTAGGATCCTCATGTAACAAGCCCCCTATCCCTGACTGTCTCCTGTAGCATGTCTGCAGCCTCTAACCATCTATTATAACGCATCTGCAGTCTCTGATCTTCCATGGAACATCTGCAGTCTGTTACCATTTCCTGTAGTATGTCTGTAGTCTCTGACAATCTTTTCTAGTCTGTGTGAACGCTTGATGATGTTAGGGCCTTAGTTGAAGTGACACTAAACTCAGGGGTTAAATCTTAAAAAAGCATTTAAGTACCTTAACTATTAACAAAAATCTATTTTATTTGTGTATCACTCGGCTGTAGATCCTCAAATCATCTTTGAATTGGTGCTGACACCGTCCTTCCTTCTGGAGGGGGGCTACTTTTGTTCCCCATGGTTCCTGTGTGTGTTGTAAAGTAGTCACCGCCCCAAGCTCACTCCTTAAATAGACTACAATCCCAATACAAATTAGTAAACTAAACATGAGATTGTAGTCCATCACAGGAGTGAGCATGGAGTGGTGGCTACTTTACAACACACACAGGAACCATGGGGAACAAAAGTAGCCCCCCTCCAGAAGGAAGGACGGTGTCAGCACCAATTCAAAGATGATTTGAGGATCTACAGCCGAGTGATACACAAATAAGATACATTTTTGTTAATAGTTAAGGTACTTGAATGTTTTGTTTTTTTACATTTAACTTCTGAGTTTAGTTTTACTTTAAAGGTCCCTTCATCTAAAATGGTAACTGCCACTACAGTAAATGGCAGATAGGGAAAATGCATATGAAATATATTAAATCTATAGCTATTTCCTATCTACCTGATTAAAGGAAATTTAAAAAAAATATATTTTTTAAATGTTATTTTCATTCCAGTATATAAAACACAAATGTGCACAAAATCTTTAGATTCCCTTCAATCACCATCTACTTTCAGGAGATTATAAAGAGCAGAGGCACAAAGAGTCAACTGCAGACTCTGATATCTCAAACCTTTAGGGCAGATGGTGTCTTGGCTCGCCTCCTTAATTTTTATTACATTTGTTTAAAGCAAGGGCTGTACCTGATCCTTGAAAGCTGCTCCTTGTGACAGCTCTTCATCTTTTATCATACTTATTTTGGCTATTCTCCCAGTCCATCTATTCCTTAATGTAAGTGTTATAAATCGCTGGAAAGTACCATAAAGTAGGGAAAAAAAATAAATCAATATTTCTGGGTTAAAAAGCTTGAAAATGCTGATCAAGCTGAGATGCTGCTAAGCATTTATGTGCCTTTGGATTAACCCTTCAGTGCTCCGGGGCAGTGAACCCCATTTCAGTGTTGCAGGGGTCAGCTGGCTCGATGCAATTTATAAAAACAGAAACAATATTATGATATTGAAACTCGGGTTTGCTGTCAGTAGTTTTGCTCTGTTAGATTTGCCAAATACAGACAAACCTTTTGGGATTTGGATGTTACTTAAATGTATCAGTTTGTTATGTAATTTAAACATTAAATAATGAGAAACCCAATCACTAAAATTTCATAAAAGTTTTATTATGGGAATGTAATTTCAAATGTTAATTTCAATATTTATAAATCTACAGCTTTCAGAATAATCCCCGGTGATCCTGCCATGCCACAACTCACCCCCTTAGTGTCCTTGCAAGTCATTAATTTACTAACTGACATATCAGTCTGGATGTCACAACACTTCTTAAAACTAAATCTTTCAAAAACTGAGCTCATGATATTTCCTCCCCCGCTGTACACCTTCCTCCAATTTTTCCCTTGGGATTGATAACACAACTATTCCTCCCTCCCCTCATGCCAAGGAACTAGGTGTCATCCTTGACTCGGACCTCACCTTTCTGCCCCACATCCAATCACTTTACAAATCCTGCCGCCTTCACCTTCGTAACATCTCCAATGAAACTGCAAAGCTACTCATCCACTCACTTGTTATCTCTTGTCTTGACTATTGCAACTCCCTCCTCATTGCCCTACCTCTACACAGGATATCCCCCTCCTTCAATCTACCATGAATGCAGCTGCCAGACTCATCCACCTAACCAACCACTTAGTGTCTGTCCACTTCCCTCTGTCAATCCCTGCACTGGCTTCCAATAGCCCAAAGGATAAAATTCAAATTATTAACAACCATTTACAAAGCCATCCACAACTCTGCTCCCGGCTATATCTCAAACCTGGTCTCAAAGTATCACCCTAACCATCCCCTCCGCTCTTCCCAAGACCTCCTGCTTTCTAGCTGCCTCGTCAACTCCTCCCCTGCAGGACTTCTCTAGAATCTCTCCCATCCTCTGGAACTCCTTACCGCAACCTGTCCCTCTATCTCCTACTTTGACTGCTTTTAGGCGATCCCTTAAGACTCATCTCTGCAGAAAAGCCTATCCCACCTCAACCTAACCATTTAACCATCACATTCTCAAACAATTCATCCCCACACAGCTACCTCCTCATGTATCACTTCCCTTTCCTTTTAGATTGTAAGCTCTCATGGGCAGGACCCTCCTTACCATCTGGTCTTGAATTGTATTGTAATGTCTTTCTTATATTGTAAAGCGCTGTGCAAACTGTTGGCGCTATATAAATCCTGTATAATAATAATAATGAAGGTCCTTGTCCAGACAATTCCTGATATAGAGTGACAATGCTATGTCCCTGTCTCCCAATTGTGTTCCTGCGTCACCCTGTTGCATGGACTTCCAACGACGACTACAAGTGGCCGCTTTAACACACATTACACAGACTGAACTCCCAAATGTCCCCTTTTTGGAAGGACTGCCCTGCTCTTGCAACTAAATCCCTCTGTTCCTCTTTCCTCCTTAGTTGTCCCTCTTTTTAGTCTGAATGTAACTACCAAAGGCTTCTAACCATGTTATCTGCTCTCTTAATGGTTGCATTTGCAATTATGAAAGCCTTATAATAGAAATGTAGAGGTATAAAATGCTTTGACGAACCATTTAATGTGTATTAGTTCTTACTGGTCTGTGTAATGTTGGAATTCTAGGGGTGTATTTTTCGCCAATGAACTTGAGCTGAAAGTTATCCCTCTTTCCCATTTTAGAAAGCTGGTAGGTATGTGCAGGTATGTTCCACTGTTGTCACTATAAGAAAATCTTCCCTGAGAACTACCATTTAGAAATTGCTGGAGTGTACATAGGTAGGAAGTGCATGCAAAGAGGCTCCAGGAAATCAGGAACACTGGGATGCGACACAATATGAAAAAAGGTAAAAACAAGTCATTATATTTAAAACAGAATTCCAGGAATTGTTTTTATTAACCCTTTTTATTAACCGTCCTCTGCAGCGGTCTAAGGTCCAGTACACCATGCATAGACGTGAGGACGCTGAGGGAAATTCCAATCTGTGCCGGAGGAACTTTGGGTGAGTATATCTTTGTTATTTTAGCACCTAGACACAAATGAGCACCTAACCCTTGCAGTATGGGGGTAGCCCCACTGCAGGGGCGGACTGGGCCGGGGGGCAGGGTGGCAATTGCCCCCCGGGCCTCTCTGATGCCACCACGATTGGCCCCTTGACCCCCGCTGCACCCGGCTGCCCACTGCATCCGACGCAGCTCTGTGATCGTTGCGGCCACTGCTCGTCAAGGAGGTGCTCGGGAGGCCCCAGCAGGGGGCCCTCTAACATGCAGCGTCTACCTGGTACAGCCAACCCGGATCGCCTCTGTATGCGATCCAGGCTGGCTGGATCAGGCAGACGTGGCCCTGTAATCAGGCGCTGTAGAGGGCCATCCGGTTGGGCCTTCTGAGGACTGAGCGGCCGCAGATCGCAGAGCCGCATCAGATGCGGGCCGGCCGGCCGGGTGCAGGTGACAGGCGGACAGCTGAGGGAGAGAGCCACTGCAGCTGCGGCCACAGCAGACACCCTCTCCCCCCACAACCGGGGTCCATGGAGCCCTCCACTGACCACCAGGCCAAGGTAAGGTGACAACATTTTAAAAACAAAATCCGGGCACATTTTATAAAACAAACTTTTTTATTTTCATCTGATCCCCGCATCCACCAAAAGTGCGGCCTCCCGTCTCCCACGCTGTTAGAAGCTGCATACAGCGTGTGCTGGTTACTACTTAAACTGGCACGCGCTGTGTGCAGCTTCTGAGAAGATAGGCTATTAGCGTAGCGGGAGCGATGCAAAATGCCCAGCCGGCTTCCTCGCTACGCTAATAGCATATCTTCTCAGAAGCTGCACACAGCGCACGTCGGTTTAAGTAGTAACCAGCACACGCTGTATGCAACTTCTAACAGCGTGGGAGGCGGGAGGTCGTGCTTGTCGGTGGATCCAGGGATAATGTAAGTATTTTAAAAAAAATTGGTTTATTTTATGTTCCCGGGGACATAATTTGGTCTCATGAATCCGGGGACTGTTCCTGGAATTCGGGGAGGAATGTAGGGCTGCAACAACTAATCGACTAAGTCGATTATAATCGATAATTGAACAAGTTGTCAACATTTTCAATCATCGATTAATCAGCTTTCGATTAGTTGTCCCTGTTCACGGCTTCACACACGCCGCGTGCCGCACCTCCTCCCCGCCTCACGCTTGCCACTGCCAGACCTGCCCACCCACATCCACGCTCCACACACCTCACCTCCTCCCCGTCTCACGCTTGCTGCTGCCAGACCAGCCCGCATCCACGCTCCACCTCCTCCCCGCCTCATGATTTTTGCCACTGCCAGACCTGCCCACCCACATCCACGCTCCACACACCGCACCTCCTAGGGTGCACCCACACACACACACACGTTAAACTCTCTGGACCCCTGGTGAGAGGCCGCACAGTCCACCTGAGACCCTTTAAGGTGCCCATACACTGCTCGATTCTCGTACGAGAATCGGGCGAAATCCCGCAATCGTACGAGAATCGAGCAGTGTGAACGAAGACGTGCTACCGTTTCTACTGTACAGTTGCACGTCTTTTGTCGAACCAACATGCTCCAAAACCCGCCGAGAATCGTACGATTGTTGGCAGGTTTCTAGCCTGCTCGTCCGATAGCTGCGGAACGGGCCGGTGTGCGCCCGTTCTGCATTGCGGTCATCGGAAACCCGCCCCTCGGCGGGGCGGGCTTTCGATGATCGCAAGTACGATCTGCCCGTCCAAGGTGGGCAGATCGTACGAGCTTTCAATAAGCATACGACCATCGCAAGACAAAAGTCTTGCGACGGTCGTAAGGTGTATGGGCACCTTTAGACATCAGGCGGAGAACCCAGAGCAACAGAGTATGTTGCTTCAAATTATTCTATTATCTGCATTGCTGTGTAATGTATTGCTGGGATTTGTAGTCCTCTATAGCTGATGCTGTTCTGCATTGCTGTATAATGGTATTGCACCCACTGCGACGGTTAATAAATAAAATTCCTGGAGTTCTGCTTTATAGCAGAAATAGCCATTGCTTATGAAACACAATGTTTTAGCAAACAACATGCCATTCATTTATAGCTGACATCTACTTTAAAGCTGACATGGACTTTACCCATGCAGAGCAATGGATGGAAGAAGCTATTTCATAAAGTATACACTCATGTATTCTTGTTAAAGCACTTCTTCTGTCACCGGATAGTACAGCCAAATTTGTCAAATCTGGCATCAATGTAACTCTTGTAGACTGAAATGTGGCAAGCAGTCACTCATCTTTAAATATCCATATATGCAGGTATGGGCATTAAAGATGGCATTTAAAGTGCCCTATTATATACAACTGAAGAAAGGGGAAACTAAAAGTGTTTCCATATCAACTAATCAGATGTGTTTGCGAGATGTTACATTTCCTTTTCTTTAATTTTATAGAGTACTCCAGTTGAAAATCTTTTTTGCTCATTATTTAAAGAATGCACCTTAAATTACTGAAAGGCCATGATACTATGGTGGTTTTTATCACTTTAATGAGTGTATTTGGCCTTCATACATGCACCCTCCTGTCTCCATTGATTAAAGTGATGCAGTGTGGGATGTAATGGTTGATAGTGTTGCCTCTCAGACTCTCCCAGAATTTAGTGAAGGTCACTCCTCGGGAGATAGGATGGTATAAAGTAAAAGTCAAAATGACTTTTGCTCCAGTGGTCTGGAACATGTTGGATCGTTGACCGGTATTGCATACTGTTAATGATATATAAAGGATGTAAAGTCACCACAAGGAGCAGATTATGGGAAGGTTATAAAGGTGCTGTTCTGCCATTAAACTTTCCATCACTGATTAGACACAGAAAAGAGGTTTACTGGGTCGCTATGCTAGGTATTTTAGTACAAAATTGACATTACCCAACAGATCTTTTCTTTCATATTGTAACTTGCTGACATGGAAAATGATAATTGATGATTGGCTGCTGTAGTTCTGTGACCTTTTTTCCAGATATGTGAAATAAGGGGTCCCGTTGTTGTAAATAAAAGAGTTCTACCTGTATTTAATTTCTTCTTTTATTAAATAGTTTCTCCTCACCTTTCCCTTCATCACTCCATTTCCTTTATCCCTTTCCTTCTTTTTTCTTCTGCTTTTTCCCCTTTTCTCTTTTCCTTCTCCACTCCTCCCCCTCCTCTCTTCCTCTTTCCTCCCCTCTTCTTCCCTCCAAATATCCCCCCATTCTTACCTCTTACATACCCTTTCCCGTTTCTCTCTTCTTCTCTTCTCTCCCATAAACCCCTCCTTGCTTCTCTTCAACTCATCTACCTCCCCTTTCTCACTACTCCCTTCATCACTTCTTGCCTCCTTTCTTACATATGCTACTCTCTTCTCTGCACCCTTCCCCCTCCTACCCTCTTCCCCTTTTTCTCCATTTCTGTCCTTTTGGCTCACTTTCTTCCCTCATCCTCTTTTTTCCTCTTTTTATACTCTTTATCTCCTCTACCCTTTCCTTTGTACCCACTTCTTTTTTACTCCTCCCTTCCTCTCTTGGCCTCTCACTTTAAATTGCACCCCTACTCCCCCCTTTTCTTCTTGAATTTTTAAGATGTGTAAAGTGTCCTACATCCCACTGAACCTGTGTTCCTTTCACCGTCACTTAATGTGCACAAAATGTTTAGATTCCCTTCAATCACCATCTACTTTCAGGAGATTATAAAGAGCAGAGGCACAAAGAGTCAACTGCAGACTCTGATATCTCAAACCTTTAGGGCAGATGGTGTCTTGGCTCGCCTCCTTAATTTTTATCACATTTGTTTAAAGCGAGGGCTGTACCTGATCCTTGAAAGCAACTCCTTGTGACAGCTCTTCATCCCACTGAACCTGTGTTCCATTCATCATCACTACACTAAATTAAAGGGAGCGTGTTGAGACACATACAGAGGGCACCTTTGTAGACCATCTTCTAAAACTGCTAGCTGCTTAGGTCTTTCTGACTGCTAGCACTTCTCACTGATCTGGAAAAAAAGTATGCAGCCATTGTCAGAGTGCTTACTTGACCATTGTCAGTGACAGTTACCTGAAGCCATGCAACTGGTATTTTCAGAAAAATAGATCAGCAATGTCAGCCTCTACATTTCTCTCCTATTTCCCTATTGGAGAAAATGTAAAAATAGCTCCTTATGTTCCTAACATTGTTGGGTCTGGAAGGTTCGTGGTAACGCCATTTATCCCTTTACTTCTGTAGCTCCATAAGATTATGACTGGTAAAAAATTTAGGGTGGTAATTTGTTCAAAAGAATAGGCTTTGGAGGAGGATACACTATTGTGTCTCCCTGCCAAGATTCCAGATTACCCCCTTTAATTATTACACTTGCATGAAAAACTTTGCTATAAAGTTCTTATGTGTCATTTTTAGAAATACATTTCATCCGCCATAAAGTAACTTGGAGAGCATCACCATTTATATTAAACCATTCTGTTTAATTTGCTGGTTTGATTACACTATATAAAATTAAAAGCAGTAATAACTCAATTTTGTACAGAAATCAATAAATCATAATTCATGCTCAATAATATAAAATAAAGGATTTTTGTGATTTAAAGAGTAAAAACTTAATAGTATCAGATAATAGTTTTAAGGAGCATTTCACTGGGGTCTGAAGGTCTCAATATAGTCATTCCGCACTAACATTTCTACTACTATTTTTAGTACTGTCTTTGTTATTTTAACTATTAATATAACTTTTCTCAGAAAAATGGGAATATGAGTGTGATATCTTTGTTGGTGGTTCTGAGTACCGACAATGTACTGAACATTGTTCTGTTGTACCTCTATGCCAGGGTTTGCAGATGAAACCAAGTTATGTAGTGGAATACAGTCCTTACAGGATGTCTCCAATTTATAAGCAGATCTGAATGCACTGTGTGATTTGGCAAATGAGGTTTAATGTTGATGTAAAGTTATGCACTTGGGGACTAAAAACATGCATGCGTCATACACTCTATGGGGAATATGTTTGGGGAAGTCAATGATGGAGAAAGATCTGGGTGTTCTGGTAGACCACAGACCAGGGGCTGACTGGCAACTTTTAGCCCAGGGGGCAAGTACAACCCAGAGGCCCATGGTGCAGCAACTTGGCCCCCCTCCCGCTCTGCCTCTTCCCCCGCCTTCTCCCCGCCCATCTGCCACTTTTGCCATCCATGTAACAGTAGCGTGAATGTATTTATCAGTTCAGGAAATGTAAAGCACACTGGTAGTGGAGGGATGCCTCGTCGGGGGTGTGCACGTGCATGACTGCTGCGACCCTGGTAGTTCTGCCACTAACTCAGAAATACATTGTACAGAATTGCAGAATGGCATTGGCTATAGAGAACTACAATTCCAACCAATACATTACACAACAATGCAGAAACCATCAGCTATAGAGGACTATAAATCCCAGCAATAATGACTAACAACAGCTATAGAGAACTAAAATTCCCAGCAATACCATTATACAGCAATGCAGAACAGCATCAGCTATAGAGGACTACAAATCCCAGCAACACATATTACAGCAATGCAGAATAATATGAAGCTACATACCCTGTTGCTCTGTGTTCTCCGCCTGATGTCTCCAGGTTCTCAGGTGGGCTGTGCGGGCTCTCATCAGGGGTACAGAGAGTTTCACGGGTGCGCATGTATGCAGCAGAGCTGGCTCCCTAATTAGGCTCTCAGGTGGCCAATGTGGACTGTCAGGTGTTCAGTGCGGGCTCTCTGCTGGTCAGTGTGGGATCTGTGATGGCCAGTGGGGGCTCCCTAGTGGTGGCACAGTGGTAGCTCCCAGGTGGGTAGTGGGGGCTCTGTGGTGGCCAGTGGAGGCTCCCTGGTGGTTAGTGGGGGATCCCTAGTGGTTAGTGGGGGATCCCTGGTGGTTAATGGGCGATCCCTGGTGTAGGGTGACCATTCATCTAGAGCTGCAGCTAACGATTATTTTCAAAATCGATTAGTTAACCGATTATTAAGTTCAATTAACCGGTTAATCGGGATAAAAACAAATGGCTCCAGTGATGGGACTACTAGTTTGTATTGAGATTGTAGTCCATCACAGGAGCAAGCTTGGAGCGGTGGAAGTAAGGAAAAAAAAAGTGTGGTGTGCAATATAGTGCAATGGAAAGTGTAAAATTATACAGCAATCATTGCAAAATGGCACCGGCTATAGAGGACTACAAATCCCAGCAATAGTACGTTATACAGCGCAATGCAGATTACCATCAGCTATAGAGGACTACAAATGCCAGCAATAGAACATTATAGCTGGTGGTATTCTGCATTGCGCTGTATAATGTATTGCTGGGTTTTGTAGTCCTCTATAGCTGGTGGAATTTGTAGTCCTCTATACAGCGCAATGCAGAATATCACCAGCTATATAGGAATACAGCAAATCCCAGCAATACATTATACATACAGTTTATAATGTATTACTGGGATTTGTAGTCCTCTATAGCTGATGGTATAATATACAGCACAATGTACCATCAGCTATAGAGGAATACAAATCCCAGCAATACACTATAGAGCACCATGCGTGGGAAAGTGCAGGCTTACCTGAGCAGTCTTCCAGTAACTTGCTTCTGAGATCGGGCCTGTTTGTCGGCGGCTGTCATCCCCTCACACCTGCTCCACCTTACTTCTTCTTCTCCCCGCGTTCCTGTGCCGATCGTGGATGTGGGCGGTGCACGTGAGGAGGGGCGGCGTGTGGAGTGCAGATGCGGGTCTGGCAGCAGCAAGGGTGAGGCGGGGAGGAGGTGTGGCGTGTGGAGCATGGATGCGGGCGGTCTGGCAGTGGCAAGCATGAGGCGGGGAGGATGTGCAGGTCTGGCAGCGGCAAGCGTTAGGTGGGGAGGAGGTGGAGCGTGGATGTGGGCGGGCGGATCTGGCAGCAGCAAGCATGAGGCAGGGAGCAGGTGCGGCGTGTGGAGCATGGATGTGGGCGGGCAGGTCTGGCAGTTGCAAGCGTGAGGTGGGAAGGAGGTGCGGCACGCGGCGTGTGTGAAGCCGAGAACACGGCCAACAAATCGAAAACTGATTAATCGATGATTGAAAATGTTGACGCCTTTTTCAATCATCGATTATAATCGACTTAGGCAATTGGTTGTTGCAGCCCTACATTCATCCCCGAATTCCAGGGACAGTCCCCGGATTGAGGAGACCGTCCCCAGACAAATTATGTCCCCGGTGTAACAAGGACACTCCACTGTAGTCCAGGTAAATCAAGTAGAATGCAGTTTATTAAAAGGACAAACACAAAATAGCCTGAAGCAGCAGCATAAGACAGTCCTTTATATGGCTTTCCTCATGAGCCCTCACTATGCTCTCCCAGCAGTGTGTCCCAGCGGTCCTAGGGTCACCGACCTTCCTGGCCTCTCCCAGCCTTCCATGGCTGTTCCACGTGTCCCACACGCACCTGAGTCTGCTGTGGCTTTGTGCTTCCTGCACCCACACAACTCCAACACTCCTCTGAGCACTGGGCTGGCTTCCTGATAAGGCTGCTCTCAGCCACCTGATTAGCCCAGGCTGGTCAATGGCAAAACCTGGCCCCAGGACTGGAGATCTCATCCCACCCAGAGCTCTACGAAATCTCCAGAGCTCCAGATCCCAGCTACAAATAGGAAAACCTGGACAGACCTGAAAAGCCAGGTTCTTCCTTATAACGTGTTTCACATTCTGGACCCTCTCAGCCCCTCTGGCTGAGAGTCCTGGGTGCCAAAGTCGCCATCCTACACCGTGGCATTGGCTTACACTGCCACACCGGGAACATAAAATAAACCAATTTTTTTTTAAAATACTCACCTGATCCCTGGATCCACCGACAAGCGCAGCCTCCCGTTTCCCATGCTGTTAGAAGCTGCATACGGCGTGTGCTTGTTACTACTTAAACCGGCGCGCGCTCATAAGAGGCCATGGAGGAGCTCAGCTATGAGGAAAGATTAGCTGACCTAAATTTGTTCTCTCTGGAGAAGAGGCGATTTAGGGGGGGGGGACATGGTCACTATGTATAAATACATAAACGTTACTTATAGTAGAGCCAGATTATTCACGTTAAGGTCATTGCAAAGGACAAAGGGGCACTATTTGCGCCTGGAGGTAAAGAGGTTTAACCTTTGCATACGGAAAGGATTTTTCACAGTTAGAGCTGTGAAAATGTGGAATAGACTCCCACAGGAGCTGGTTCTAGCGAGCTCAGTGAATTGTTTAAAAAAAAATCTGGATGTATTCCTAAATGCACAGAATATTACTGGATATTGAGTTCTTAGAGGTATATTAGGCATCAGAGATTGTTGATCCAGGGAATATCCGATTGCCTTATGGGATCAGGAAGGAATTTTTTCCCCTGTTAGAGCAAATTGATACATGCTTTATAGGGGGTTTTTTGCCTTCCTTTGGATCAACCGTGGATAACTGTGGGCATAGCGTTCTGTTTAGGTTTTTTTTTCATATCTGTATAGGTTGAACTCGATGGACACGTGTCTTTTTTCAGCCTAACTAACTATGTAAGGGTTGCAAAAAAGCAAAACAAAAAGCACTCACCATAGTAGGTGTGGTCTGATTGTTGTAGAATGGGGGTTGGGCATCACCGTCCTTACTGGCTACACACTGAAAGACACTATTTGATTAGCATCACTACAAAGTGTGCAAACCAGGACATCACAAAAATGATGACACAAAAACAACAAAAAAGAAACCCCTCCAATATATTAACGTAAGATAAACTAGCCAAGACAATGCACCTTTCACAAAGTGTGTACAGTAATAAATAAAACCATAATCAGACATTAAACCTTCAAAACTGACCATTGCAGTGGCAGATATCATTGGAATGCAATGCTGTTTTGTATGTTTTTAGTAATACACAAAAGAGCCTATGTGCATTATGTGCCGAAGTATTTGCTAAAATGTGTTTGCAAAATCAGAGAAAAACTTCACCAAAATTAAAAAGACTTGGTATTCAAAGTGCATGAAGGATCATTCAGTAATAACTGCACAAAAAAAACTAAATTTAAGAAAGATTTTTAAAAATCTAGTAAAAACTGCGAATTCCAGAGAGCTGCTGTGAAGGCTTAGCACCAATATTACCACAACAACATGTTTAAAGACATTGAAAATGGAAACAAATGTGGAAAAACAAGGGTTGTTTTCTAGAAGATCTGTAAAATCAAAAAGAAATGTTAGCCTTGAGTATATATGTTCAAACATGTCCATGGAGAAATCATTATTGATGAAACAGAGATCAAACAAAGATAGAAGAAATATACAGAATCCCTTTATAAAAAATAGATCGATAACCAGGACATTTTGTTAAGACCAGCTTCACCAAAGCTGCACCAGTTTTGGACGGTGAAGTTATATTGGCCCTGAGATCACTGCCAAAAAGGAAGGCCACAGAATTTGATAACATTGCATCAAAATAACTAAAAAGCAACTATAGATGAATCAAAGTGCTAATTCTGTAAGTATGTCAACCACTCAATGGGCTCCTTTAAACAGCTTGGCAGATTATTGCTCCCTAGATGTTGCACTGGCTTGCACCCTGCTTGATGGACAGATAGAAGAAAAGCAGAGTCAGGAGAGAATCTTCATTGGCTGCTGGAGCCTAGACAAGTCTCAGTCTGTCCCTAGCAGCCAGTGTCAGGAGGATTCTGACTGGCTTTAGAGCACTCTGAGTAATTACAGATTACTCATGGGACTGCAAAACGTGTGGGAACTGAAATCCAATGACAGCAGAAATGCTAGCAACCAAAGGAACATGGAACTATAGCTCCCAGAATGCCTGAAAGGAGGAACTTTATGTTCAGTTTTCAGAGATCCACTTGGAGAAATAGGGGACTCTTGGAGAAAGGTAAGGACAGGTGTGTTGTCTGTCTGCTGAGTATTTGTCTGTGCAATCAGAGATCGCTGCTGCCCTCAAAGACCCTGAGACTTCTACCAGAGATCCTGAGATTGCTACCAGAGATCCTGAGACTTCTACCAGAGATTTAGGGACTGCTGAGACTGGGATCAGCACTCTATCCAGTGGTGTAACAATCGCCATAGCGACCCAGGGAGGCATGAAGGGTGAACATCTAAAATATATAAATATAAGTGAACATAAATAAAATATATAAATACAAATTAGGACATATACAACAATACCATACAGTCAATATGAAAAATATGGCCATACCCTTACATAGTAACTTCACGGGTAAAGCCAGCCTCCAAGACTCCAGGTGTCTCAGAGAGGAAACCCATGAAAGATGCCTTGGGGAGTTTGTGCTACCCCAAGCCAACCCAAGTCACGATGGATATTGTGATTAATCTCTCCATATTAAAGATCTTGTTATTAGTTCATGACAGAGGTAATCCTCATAACACATCATACCTGGATGAAACCAGATCACTGATACTGCATTGCTTTTAGATGGGCCTTGTCAGGGGTTTTATATGTGTGGAAAACAGTCAGACAGCCCCAAAGCCTGTATATAAATAGATATAAAATCTATAAAAGCATGAAAGTAACTTTGCATTAAAAATTGAGATCACATAATTAGGTTTCATTAAACTAAAGAACCTATCTATATATCAGATATAGGATTTGTTCCATGTTATGTTTTGCACCAGGCCCACATTGTCAAAGGAGTTACCCTAGAGCCACAAGAGCATAGTTATTATGAGTTTGACCATAACTATCGAAGGAAGGCAGCTACACAAGGTGATCATTCCACCACACATACCTTGGCAGAAGTCAAACACCCCCATCAAAAATATTGTGTAATGAAGTTTATAGAGAATTGTAACTATCGACAGATTTCAAGATGAATATATCACAATTATCCAAATCTGCAAATATAATAAAATCCCGGTAATACATCTTTAACCTCTTGCCGTCTGCCCGTAGTAAAAAAACGGACGGACGGCACTGCTGCATTTACGGGCCATCAATCACTGATAACACTAAACTGATGAGCGGTAACAGCTTTTAAAGCGTCGCCTATGGCCAATTTTGGGTATTATCGTTTTTTGAGGTTTCGTGCGCGCACGCAATTTTAAGGCTTGACATGTTTGGTGTCTTTTTACCCGACGTGACCCCGTCTTTTATATTTTACCAAAAAATTGGGTAATAATAAATGTTTTATCATTTAATATAGGGGAAACTGTTTTTTTTTTAAATTCGGTGATTTTTCCTTAATATAGTAAAAAAATAAAACCCCCAGTGGTGAATAAATACCACCAAAAGAAAGCTCTATCTGTCCCCAAAAAAGGGTATAAAATTCATTTCAGTACAGCGCTGCATGACGGAATAAATGTCAGTCAAAGTACCGCAGCGCTGAATACTGAAAAATGGCCTGGATGGGAAGGGGGTTTAACACCGCGGATGTCAACTGGTTAAATCACTTACAAGTATCAATTTCATAATACGATAAGAGCCTACCTATATATAAATATCAAAAAATGCTTGTCTTTGATGGTCACCCCTACAAGCAATACTCATAATAATTACTCTCTTCTGATTCTCAGGTTCGTTGTCTTTTTATAGCACATGCCACTAACACTGCTAACATGTCTCCTATTGCTTAGATTTAATAAACATATCACCTGTCAGTCAAAAATCCATAATACGGCCTTTTACATAGGTAATATCCCCTTGTAAGCAATCCAAGACTGGTCACTAATTGCTCAAATCATATGAATAAATATTGTGATTATTGAGAGACTAAAAGTACAATATATTTTAAGAAAATCAACACAGGTTTTCCTCACCCTTAAAGATTTAATGTAGCACTTGTGATTCCAGTGGGGAGCAACACATGGTTTCCCTCTTGCAGTCCCTGCAAAGTGCAGGGGTATATAGAGAAGCCCCCCACATCCCCAGCCATGCATGCCATGTGGATACACATTACAGGACAGCCCCCAATGTGGCATCATGATGTATACGTAACCAATATGTTATTATCGTACAAAGATATACTCATTTTCAAAGCATATATATTATAATATGTTATAATGTTTTTGGCTGAGGAATTACAAACAACAGAAACACCCCAATCTACTTTATTTTATTAGTATCAATTAAAAAAAAATACCTTTAGGTGGCTTGGCTAGCAAAAGCCGTAGTTCTAAAATATTGTAATTTTGGGGGGTCAGAAAAAGCTGGCATTGCTAATGCATCCTAGTCATCTTCCATCACTTTGTGTTGTATGGTGACAACATTCTGCCCCTGGCTTCCACAATCCCCTGCCTGTAAATCACCCTGTGACACACTCTCTCAAAGGAAACTATAAGCTTCCATGCTTATGCATATTGCCCAGGCATATTTCACTGTTAACACTGTTTAACACAAAGCCTGTGAAAAAAAACAATTGCATCAAGCAACAATTAAGAAGTATGCCCTGTGAAAAAGCATGCATGCAGCCTGTTATCCACGTAGTGCAGGTGGAGAGGGACAGGCAGTAGAGAGGCTGCAGGAGATATAAATCAGCAGCATTGAGATGTAGCAAAAGATGATGAGAGGTAATTCCCACTTCCACCCCACCTACCAATTCTTTAAGATTCATAGTAAGTTGCTACCTACATTTTAGATAGAGTTTACATCTACTTTAACCCACCTGTCAGTGCCTACATGCTCTACATTAATCTCTCCCTAAGTAGTTTGTCAGCAGCAATCCCTATACTATCTCAATCACAGATAAAGCACATTGTCAATATGGCTGCTGTGCCCTCACCCTTTTATAGTGAGGGGACGTTATCCAAAAGCCCCATTATTGGACCCTTCTATTACCCTTTTTGAGTGACATCGTACCATAAGGGAGGCTCTGATGAAGAGCATATGCCCCTTAAAACACATCAGCTAAGGAGACACAGGGGGGAATTTAGCAAACAAAATCTGGAGGAGCTGTGCATGCCAACTAATCAGCTTCTCTCTTCAGTCTGTTCAGTTAAAATTTGAAAATGAAAGGGAGAAGCTGATTGGTTGCCATGCACAGCTGCTCCAGATTTTGTCTGCTCCAGTTTTGATAAATTCCCTTCACTCTGTTCATGTGGATGTGCTGCCATAAAATAGTCTTGGACATACACAGCTCCATGGGATTGTACATCACTTAGCGTACATAATTATAAGCCAGTATACTACTTGTATTGTGTTTTAACTGGTTTTAACTGGGGGTCCCCAGTTCAAATTTTGCTCTGAACACTATCTGAAAGGAGTTTGCATGTTCTCCCTGTGCTTGCATGGGTTTCCTCCGGGTACTCTGGTTTCTTCCCACACTCCAAAGACATGCTGGTGGGTTAATTGGCTCCTGTCTAAATTGGCCCTCGTATGTATACATGTGAGATAGGGACCTTAGGTTGTCAGCTCCTTGAGGGCACGGACTGATGTGAATGTAAAGCGATGCATTAACTGTTGGCGCTATATAAATACCTGTAATAATAATAATAATAAAGAAAGAAATATATATGTACTTTGCCATGCCACTCTGGTATCTGGTATTCAGGGAACGTACTTTTGTTCAGTGTCTGAACCTTCCCACAGTATACAGATATATACATGGTCTAAAGCTCACTTTTATTATGCATTTAAAGAGTAATAATGTGAAAATACTACCTGTTTATCTGACTAGCTAACATTTCCTCTAATTCCATGCAATACAAGTATTTTTCAGCTCTTGAAAGTTGCATTTGTTCCTGGCTTGAGAGCATCAGATAAATTCTGTCCTTAATGCTTTTTGACAGGCCAAGAAAATGACATATTTTATTAGTCATGCTTATCTTATAATCATTGGCCCCACCATTGCTAGATACATGCAGCAGTATTTTTATTTTCCTATGCGCACAGGCATTTTCACAACTTCCGGACAAATGTTTCCGCAACTGTGTCAGTTTAATAAACATAAAGCAAACAAATTAAGCAAAATGACATACATTAAGTAAATTGAAGTAAATAAATGTTCGCATGAAAAAATAAATATGTTGGCTAAAAATGTGTCCTGCCTAACACGCTAAATACATTTTAACAATCGGAGTGAGACCTAATTATCAGCTACAAATGGAATGTAAGGCTGCACAATTATACGGTCATTTATAAGGAAAAGTAGGAACATGACAATATTATAATTGGAACATATACCTGTAATCACTCTTGTCACGGAGGATTATTAAGCTGTACTGTACATCATGTCTAAATAAACTATCCGTCCATCTATTGCATGTCTTTTTATACATTTTATAAGTATCTACAGTATCTATCTATCTATCTACAGTATCTTTTGCATACCTATCTTTTTGTATATTTTCTATCTATGTATCTATTGCATAAATATATTTTTATAATTTTTTTTTCATCCAGCTATGTACTGTTTGTATTTTTATACTTTCACATCTCTCTCTAAATGTGTATTTACTGAAAATATGCTTCACCTACAAAAAAGCTGGTGCTTCATTCAAACCAACATATTCTATGCAAAACTGGAATATCATCTTAGTTAGCCTATAACCGTAGGGATGATGATTAAACCCCACCATCTAAAATCCGTATTTAAGAAGCGTAATGTAATACTGGTAAACCCACCCATCGCCTTGGTATAAACCCCACTTAATCGTATTGACATAC
This sequence comes from Nanorana parkeri, assembly GCF_000935625.1. Lineage (NCBI taxonomy): Eukaryota > Metazoa > Chordata > Amphibia > Anura > Dicroglossidae > Nanorana > Nanorana parkeri. The sequence continues at coordinate 102,592 of NW_017307085.1, forward strand.
ATTATCAAACGAGATGGTATTAACAACATATAAGCCTGTGTACTCGTGCTATCTGGTAGCAGCAGTGTATCGGAGTTACAAAAGTAAGCAAATTTCGCTGCATGTTTAGCTGCTGAAGCCTATTAAAAATTAAACATGATATCTCATATGCGTGTCTGAATCTCTCCAGTAATATCAGGTCATGTTACATGGTACATCAAGCCAGGTCCCTGCACCATCAGCATTCACTTTGTGCACATTAAATATACCGAACAACAGCAGATAGAAGGCTGGCTTCCTCTATTGATCACTCCTACATGAACGAATTTAAAGCTTTGGTTGAAACCCAACTCCATCTAAATCATTTATTTTTCTTTTGAATAGGGAAGTTAAGATGGGTTAGTACCTCAGATTTTAAAAGCTGTATGTGTGCTGTTGGGGCAATTTTGCTGTCACTTTTAAAATAAGGTCTTTCTGAGGTTGTGGACACCAATCCGGTAATTCTGTATGAGGAAGCTGAGACCAATATGAAATCTGCCCACCAGAGGCAAAACAGCAATAAACTACTTTTTTCTTGTATGTGCAATGCATGCAGGGCTGTCTAATAGATAAGCCCAGCACTAAGATCTAGATGGCACCATTTGTACAAGGAAAGAAGGGGGGTGTTCTTCTCTGCTTCAGGTATTTCTAGCATAAACTTTTTCTTTTTTGGGGGTGATTGGATAGACGACAGAAGGATTACAACCCCATTTCACTCTTTATTGCTATCTGTATAGGCACTTGGCAATTTCCCCCACTTCTCGTCCTGGTCCCAGAAAGGAAATTTAGTCAGACTAACTGTCTATATTCTATCCATACATCCACTCTCTCTCTCTCTCTCTCTCTCTCTCTCTCTCTCTTGTATCAATCTTTCATTGTTATCTATGCTTTATCTTTGTTTTGTTATCTTTTAGCTATGCAGATAAGGGTGTCTGTGGTCAGCACAGTGGAGTAGTGGTTAGCATTACTTCCTTGCAGCACTGTGGGAGTTCCTGGTTCAAATCCTAGTCATTATACTATCTGCAAGGTGTTTGCATGTTCTCCCTGTGCTTGCATGGTTTCCTCCCACACTCCAAGGACATACTGTTAGGTAACTTGGCCCTATATGTATGCATTTGAGATAGGTACCTCAGATTGTAAGCTCCTTGAGGATAGGGACTGATGTATTTGTGCACTATGTAAAGCGCTGCATAAATTGTCAGCACTATATAAATATTGTCTGACTTTTCCCAAACTTTACTGACCTTTTCTTGATACTTGGGGGTCTCAAGTCAGTGCTTTACTAAAAGCAAATAGGCTGTTCACTTAGCAAGGGGGTTTGCACATTGCAGGGGAAGTTTGCCTTCGCTTGTTAAATGTGGTGAAACTTCACATTGTAAGGAATACCCAATCATGAGCAAGGAAAATATAAATACAGTATTTTTGCTTGGCTGATGGAAGTTGGTTTTAGAGCTGATAAACTCATTGGCAAAGTGTCCTTGGAAATTATATTAAAATATTGACAAGTATACACTATGCACTTCAGCACTACACTTTGCATTTGTGAATTAGCCAAATGGATTTTTACATCTTTATCATCACCAACAGCACTGATAGACCCTTCTGTCTCATTCTGCCTGAACTACAAAATGTATCTAATTATATGCTTTTTTTGTGTTACATAAGAAGAGCAAACTGACTTAAAATATCATAGATCAAGCAGTATTTTTTAGAGATACATAACTACCTGATTAAGTATAGTAGAGAGCAATGGACTAATGATGTCTTTAGAATAAAAGATAATGGCTTGTTGAGGTCAGCATGACCTCGTCCACTGAGCAAGAGTTAAAAAAAAAGACTATCATTTCTATTGTTTGACCTTCGTCAATAAATAGATAACATGCATATTTGTATAAGTATGATTATTATTATTATTACTGAATGACTTCTAAGAATGCCAGTTCCCTGACTGTCTTCAATACTTTCTGAGTCATTTTGTGCCTGTGTCAATGTGCTTTGGGCTTGAGTTGATGGCATCATTTTGACATCAGCTTGAGATGCTTATGAGATCATTCAGAATTCACTGACAGGTTCTTCTGACCTGCAGTTGATCTCCTGCTGACCGACATTTGACCTGCATCAAGCAAACTTTGCACCCACATAGACTTGTATGGGAAAGCAAATCCCACCTGTGAACAAAAGCTGGTCGACACAGGCTCTTGCCCAGTCCATGGTTTCAGAACTTCTGATATGGGTATATGGTCAAGGTCATGCCCTCAGAAAGTTATAAAACCATTGCGTAAGTGAGGCAAGAAGCATTTTTAGAAAGAAAATCAGCAATGTTAGCCAGCATATTTTCTCATTGGATATTTCCTTTATTGATGGTTATTGTTATCAGCAGTAGTAGTGGTGTACTTGACTAATATAAGTAGGTCTTATAAGAGATCCAGCTTTGTTACACATTGCGTGGTTTGTGTAGCAATTTTATTCACTACATTTTTTTTTGTTACGAAAGTGGATCTTTCCTTTAAGCGCTTGCTGGTCTGACACTCTTCAGACTCACATTTACAAGCCAACATTTGTATGTGTACAGGGTCTAGATCATTCAGTAACAATATATGAAAATCAACCATGTATTGTAGATTGGAGATAAAGACTATTTGAGACATTTTTAGCAATTTCACGCACACAATCATGTTTTTATTAATCTGCCACCCCAAGGGACCCAAATGATAGGTGTGTTATAGGCTTTGTGATCTATTATGCAGATCTATAGTATCTGCTATTAGCTCCTTCATAGCTCTGTATAGTTAATGAGGGATAAGTGCACTTAGAGAGCAATTAAAGGTCTAAGTGACAATCTATCAATAAATGACAATAACGATTATAGCACAACGTACACAAGTGACCTTCTTCCAATAAAATTCATTGATTTGGGTTTATTGAGTTAGAAATGACAATTATGTAAACAACAAGAATAATGAAACACAGTTTAATGTATTCTTCAGCCTTGTCCTTCATGCAGTCCTTTACTGGCATGCCAAAGTTGATGTAACTGACACATATAGGACTATTATTTAAAAAAACACTATACAGACATCACCTTATTTTATAAAGTAGTTTCTTTTAAAAAGTTTTTAATGACAGTCATGGCTGGATATGTTTTCCAACACGCAACTGACTTCTTGTCTATTAATCCCAAGGAAGAGAAGAGAATAGCTACTGTCAAGTTATAGCCTGATTTTGCCTGATATGGTTATTTAAAGTGTATGTAAAGCCAAAACCTTTTTTTAGATTTGAATAGAGTAGGCAAGAGTTAAAACCGCTGTCAGTATAGTTTTTGCTGTCCCTGTCCATTAGCGGGATCTCTCTTTACTTCCTCCTCTGGGGAAATAACAGAAAGTGAGAGGAAATATCTCCAAAGTGAAGAGTATTTACCAGTTTTCACCAGAACAGGGGTCGCTGTTGGAAGATTTTGAATGTAGATGTCATCAGCACACCAGCACGACAGAAACTCATAGGTCGGTGCAAATCCATTTAATGATGGATGCCACTCGGAATATCAAGCGCTTTCGGGGCCACACAGGGTCCCCTTCATCAGGCTCAGAGTAGACATCAATGTCTACTCGGAATATCAAGCTCTTTCGGGGCCACACAGAGTCCCCTTCATCAGGCTCAGAGTAGACATCAATGTCTACTCTGAATGTTTTTCCAAATATACAGCGCTAATAATTCAATTAAAGAAGGAATGGATCTATATCTGTGATGGCCTATTAAGGTGTACACACCCTCTAATCTATCGTGTATAAATCTAATATCCGTGATATGATTATAAAACAATAATTAAATAAATAAATAGATCAATTCATGGAGGCCGCTCTATAAAATAGAGGCTAACCTCGTGCAAAAAATGACAATTTGTGCCAGAAGGATTGGGTCTAGTACTAAAAATGGTAACTATCCCTCATTCCTCGCATTTCACATAAAATCCTAATATGTGTATATCAATTAATTAGTGGTAGGTACTATATATTAAATTGATGTTGATTAAATATAAATAAAAATAAAAGTGATTACTCTATATATTGAGTGCAAACCCTTTTAAAAATATGCAAATAGCAAAATCACTGTACATCAATGTCTACTCTGAGTCTGATGAAGGGGACCCTGTGTGGCCCCGAAAGCACTTGATATTCCGAGTGGCATCTATCATTAAATGGATTTGCACCGACCTATGAGTTTCTGTCGTACTGGTGTGCTGATGACATTTACATTCAAAGTTGTTCTGTGTGCGTCGCCATCCGCTGTCATTTCAAGCACCCATTTACCTTTTTTGGGGATTTCCGGTAAGGAGTGCTACAGGATCTATGACGTTTGTGCTGTTGGAAGATTTGCGCCTTTTGTTCTGGTGATAATTCTGAAATTAAGGTTTTCCCCCTCGCTTTCTGCCTCTGTGACAATAGTCCAAATGACATCATAAAAAGTCTTTAAAATGGCTATTTCACAATGCATCACATTGTTTCCATTAAAACTTATAGTGGTGGCTTCTGTGTGATTAACCAGCCCCAGTGGTGATTAGGGATGGGCTGCATGTTCGAATCGAATATAGCCTGTTCTAGCGTTCGCTGAACGCCGAACATTACGGGATGTTCGCGGTCTGTTCGACCGCGGAACATCCCACAATGCACTGCGCCGTCCGAAACGGTAATATACAGAAGTCTGATATAACTCTCTATAACACTCTATCAATCTCAATAAATCTGCTGTCACTAACTAGAACTAACTCTCTCTCTCTCTCTCTCTCTCTCTCTCAATTAAAGGAAAACCAATTACCATCAATTGAAATGTCATTTTTTTCCTTTTTAAATGTCACTTTTTGCTGCAGCAGGTTCTATACATCCTACAGATCCACCACTTCACAGGCAGGTTATGGGGACCCCCCAAGCACGATAGTTGAACAAATTTTTCATTTTTACTCTTACCCTGTAAATCATGTAAAAATCACTGTTCCTGTAAAAACTTTTTTTGTTTTGATTTGTTTTAAATTTCATCGATTCCTGTCATTCAGGGCACTACCCGGATCCCCATACACTTTTTATGGCCAATAAATTGCATATAAGGCTTCAAAATGGGGACATTTACATTTCTGAGTTCTACCCCTATAGAATTGCATTGAGTTCTAAGTTCGAATTAGAACTTTTTCCATGCTCGAAAGTTCGAATTAGAACCGAACACGGGGGTGTTCAGCTCATCCCTAGTGGTGATCACTATCAGCCTGCTAGAACTTAGATTGCTGTTCCAGAGCAGGAAAATCTCTGCACAGGGTGGGATCAGAGAGCATAATCATCACACCCTTCATTAAGGCTTGACTATGATGGACTGGAATAGCGGGTCTGGGCAAAAAAGTTTGGGAATTCTTCAATAATAACTTTGAAGACAGCATGAGGTCTGCCCTGATCACTGGTTTAGTAGCCATGCATGTGCGCTGGGGGTCACATTATTCTGGCACCTGCTTCCATTCTTACCATCATATTCCAAGAGTGTACACTGTAGTGTGATTGTGAGAAATAAATTGCAAGCAGATGAAAGGGGGTTTTTTTTGGCAGAAGAGACATATAAAGTATCTTCCATGAATAGTTCTACTTTCTAGCAATTTGAATGTTTCCACTTTAGTTATTCTTTAAAGGCATATCTAAAGAGCATTTGTTCTCCCGAATTTCAAGCATCATAATTCTTTATTGCAAGCACATGCTGAACCTATTTGCATTTTTTGCAAAGAATGACAGAGTGTAGCCAGCATCATTGTAATAGAACATTGAGCGATGTTTGCTGAATCATAGCTATTTTCATTGTATTCCATCAGATGCCAGTGGGTTACATTGCTCAGCTTTGTACATATCTTATGGACATCAGCACTCAAACCTGTCTCAGCCGTTTTGCTATATTGTTCTAACATCAAGACTGAGACCCTTTGTCATGTCTCTGGCAGGACGGTGCAGCTGTAAATTCAAGGGCAGAGATCTCCTTGCTGGAGTCCCCAGACATATTAACCTAATTTATTAACATGTCTCGAATAAGAATTACCTGTCTTTCCCTAAAGCATGCAATTAATTTGAAACCTTTTCTGGAAACTAACAGTTGGTACGTTAAAGGATTGATTTTGGGCAATGCAAACATTGGTAAACAAGCATAAGGAGTTGGTGGGTGACTCCACACTCACCTGTAGTCACCTATTTATCTTCCACCTTTGGAAGAGAAAATCTACTTAGTTTACTTTAACCTTTTGTGTAGTTTATGGCAGCCAGGCCTGCGACCAAGAAGAGGTTAGGGCGGCCTGGTGCACTAGAGGATACAGAGTTTGAGGATACAATGGGCATAATGACGGTCTGCTTTTATGTATGCCAAGGCTTTATCTGAAATTTTAATTTAAAGTTTACCAAAAGCCAAATTCTTGTTTGTCTTTATTAGAGTAAGGGTTTTCCTTTTTTTTTTTTTTGCTGTCTGTGTCCCATTGGGGAGAGAGTTCTTTGGGAGGTATGAAGAAATGTTCTATAAAGTGATGGAAAATCCCCCATTGGACAGATGCCACCAGAGCCAGTATCTCCAATGGAAGATTTCCTGTTCTGGTGACAACGGTAAGATTTTGAACTTGTTATCACTGTCAGGGTTATTCACAAGAGGGTGAAGAATTTGGAGAAGACAGGACAAGTGAACAATCTAGGCCAAAATAGCTGATTTTGAAAAATTCTCCCATTTCAGCTCACTTTCCAGTTCATGTTGTCCTAGCCTAGATTGTTCACTTCTCCTGGCTTCTCCAAACTCTTTGCCCTTTAGTGAATAACCCTATTTCTCTCCTGGTGACATTGGTCAACAAGACAATCAGAGAGGGATAATCTCTGCAGCAAAGATACAACCACAATAAAAACATAAAAACCTGGCAGGGGATTCAACACTCCCCCACTCTATTAAAAATTAAATAATAAGGTTTTGGCTTTAGATATACTTTAGGTGTACTATAGTACAGAGAATACCTTTGAAGTTTAACTAAACCATGTTATAAAAAGAAAATGCTCTAGTACTTTTGTATCTACTTAACCTTCCCATTTCATATATTTTGTATTTTTTTCTAAAAGGCACTTTGGTTCAAGGTTGACAACACTGCTTTGCCGGGTCCGTTTGCAGAAGTGGCGTTGTCAAGCAAACAGTCTCATGATGTTTGATAACATCAGCAACAAGATGCAACGTCCATAGTTATTAAAAACAAGGATGGGGGACAAAATAAAACATAGGAGAACTGGAACTATTCTCTAATCAGTGAGAGGTGCTGTGTGGCTCACATATGGAAGTACAAGGCATCATGGGAATTGTAGTTGGAAGGGGGCAGTTCATGTGACCAGAAGGATACATTGACTGCTTGCACATCCAAACCGGAAGCTCAGGGCTGATGTGCTGATGTGCATGGCAATGGCACTTCTGTGATGTGAAAAGAAAGTTTAAAATATTTCAAATATAAAAATATATAAGCATTAGAAATATAATCTATGATAATGGGTGATGTTTTTTTTTTTTATTTGACTTAAATGTTCTGTAAGCCAGCTCACCCAGGAGTTGAGTTATTTCACATTTCCATCATCAGTGTCCACTCTGGCCTCTATTAATGTTTTCTTATGCTCCAATGACACTATTCCCCCTAAAGTATATGTTATGTGTAATGGTTGTTACCCTGACACTGATTAGCATCAGTTAGTTAAGTTTAATTATACTGAAGGACAAATTATTGCCAAACAACTCATACATATACAAGAGTCATTAGCTTTTGTAGTGCAGTCATCTTCAGGCCCAGTATTATATTTGTGTACCTTGTACATGTGCTATCAACGAGGCTAATTAACCTTTTGATTTAAAAACAAAAGCATCATTATCACAAACACGGCAAATAATCCTTCACACAACATAAGTTCCGGCAAGCTCAAGTGGAATGAGTTGTGTTTACCTCATTCATTCTCTTACATAATTGCCGCGCGTATTAATTGTTTAATTTCAGATGCACTTGTACTCGTGAAGGTTAAGGGATGCACAATGCTTAAATGTGCTCTTATCCATCTGTTCATCGGATAAGAGGCGCGCTTTTATTTTTCAGTTTGCAAAAGAGCTTTCTGTACAGTCAATGGCGTTTACAACTCAATTGTCACTGGTGATGGCCATAGGGCTGCAAGCCCCAAGAGAGCGATCTGAAAGGGTACTCAGGAGATTATCACAGTGTAGAAATTGTCATGATTTGTTTGTTTCTAATCTGGACATCTGTCCGAGGAGGGAGGGTTTGTACAAACATGTCTGAGCTGGAGAATACAACATTTTGACTTACTCAAAATACTAAAACAATGCAGGCCAATGTGACAGCATGCTGATAAAAGTTGGAGGTTAGACTGTTCCCAGAAGTGGCTAAAAAATATAAAAAATATATTCAAGTGTAATGTAGCTCTTCTGTTTGTAACACTGTATCTTCCACCGCAGTGTCAAAATTATTTGCCAAAATGTGTTTAAAGCACCAAACCGCAGCACACCCTTACCCAAGAATCACCTAAAAGCCACCAAAAAATCCAACCAAAAGCTGTAGCAATACACTAGATTATCTGACCTCACAGCAAATAATAGGTCAGATCTAGCTTGTTAGTGTCACATCTGGGACCTGTACTGCTCCACCAGTGCTTTACCCAGGTAAAGGTGTGTTCACCAAATTCTCTTGTCACTCTCAATCCAGAGGTCTGCAGCACCAAGTACCCTCTACAGATAAAGATGCGCCCAAACTGAAGGACACTACTCTGCTGTACTCTGTACGTGCTGCAGGTAAGTTTGCATTCATCCCTCTCCCTCTGGAACAAACAGATCCCCTCACTCTTGGTACAAGCACCAAGTTGGCTTTCCTTGTAGGAGATGAATGGACTCAAGAGGCTTGTGATTTCTCTGAGTGGCTTAGGTGGAATGACACCTGGAAGGTGTGCAAAAAAGAGCTTTACATTGCAAATATTATCCATACTGTTGTTAAAAATATAACATAAAATTGTTACAAATATTAGCTGCTTAGTCCGGCAGGTATAATAAAGTGCTACAGATCACAGTTCCATTGCACGTATATACCAGTAAGGATGCATCTCCCAGTGTCTAAGGCCCACTCCCCCTTCAACTAAAAACATGCATGACAATAACTCCATTATTCCTCCCAAAATCATGGAAAAAAAGATCATTATCCATTGTCTATATAACAATGTATGTCCCTCTCAACATTCAACCTGCGGAGTAGAGATCTTTAGCCGGAAGAAGAGGAGAGACACAGTAGAGCTGAATGCACGTAGCCGTGAGCGTGTACATCGGACAGGCACTGTGGGACAGGAAGAGACAGCAGTCTGCACTGGATCATAGACTGGCACCAGCGCTAGAGGGATTGCTGAATACAAGTGGAAGGAAGAAGATGATCAGATCAAGAAAGCCCTCGGAGCCGGTCCTGGGATCCAAGATGGGGCAGCGGATCCCGGGATTCAAGGTGAGGGGTCAGGGGGGGAAAGAACGCAAACGAGCACATATAGGCGATCGGCGGGCTATGGACCCGCTGATCGCCTATATGTGAAACACCCGGTAACGGGTGTGTGCAACGGTCGGGTCTTCTCTGCCCGTGCGTGCCCGCTAGGGGGTGCGCGCGAGCAGAAAAAAATTGCCGTCTGGAGACGGCAACCCGCAGATGTAGCAGTGCCGTCCATCCGTTTTTTTACTACGGGCGGACGGCAAGAGGTTAAAGCAGCATGGGGGAGAGGAAATAATGTGTGACTTTAATGTCACTTTAAGTGTAAAATAAGTATGTATTATTTGATGCCCATACTAAACTTTTATGTTATGGAGATGTGGATAAGGGGAGGTTATTGTAGATGTGCTAGGTTAATAACTTCTCCATAGATATAATACAGTGAGTGTTGTCACTCTTGGACAGGAAGTGTATCACTGCCAGGATCACCAGATAAAAAGGTTTAGATGTGTTTTAAATAGTTCATGACCAAGTTCTGGTACAGAAGTATGTTGGCTACAACTGCATACAAACTCTGAGCAGCTGCAGACAAATCCACAAAGACTCAACCAGGCCAGAGTGTTTGTGTCTAAGTTCCATGTACTCACACGTGAACAGTGTGTGACCTTTCAGAAACGTTAGCATTCAGCAGAACATCATTGCACTGAATGATGCAGCAACAAGCAATATTGCAAGAAGAGTTGCCTTTCTAAAATCTGCAGTCTGCTATTGGTTCTTCCTGGCCTTTGACTGCAGGGAAACAATATGTCAGTAACATTTAATAGAAACAAGAACTGATGATCACGACAGCCCTTAATATTACTGGTCATGCAATTAGTTGTCTGCAGAGTTTCCCCTCCATGCTGTTCCTTTTGTGCTGCCTCAGCCACCCAGTACCTTTGGATATCACAGAAAAGTCTTGTCATTACTTTGTCTTTGTCCTCCCGTCACAGGCCCTTGGATTTGCCTTGTCCTACACTCTGCATGCTATATAAACAGTATACTGGTTTCCTTACAATGGGGTCTGGCTTTCTCAGGCCCGGTTCACACCTGGGCGTTTTGTAGCGCGTTGCTACGCTCTTCAAAACGCTCAAACACCGAAATCACCTTATTTCCTATGGGTATGGTTCACCTGGGCGTATTACAGGCCGTATGAACGCGCTACAAAACGTCCTACGCCCAAAGAAGTACAGTAGCTTCTTTGGGGCGTTTTTGTCGCGCATTTCCATTGGGATACAGCCAAGTAGCCCTCACGCATTTTTTTTCCATGAATCGCGCGACAAACGCGCAACACGAAACGCACGACAAACGCGCATATTCGATACGCCTAGGTGTGAACCCAGCCTTAAAGTGACACTAAAATCAGGAGATAAATCTTAAAAATGCATTCAAGTAGCTTTATTAACAAAAATGTATCTTATTTGTGTATCTCTTGTAAAGTAGCCAGGGAGGTGGCTACTTTTGTCCCTGTGTGTGTTGTAAAGTAGCCACCACTCCAAGCTCGTTCCCGTGATGGACTATAATCTCACGTTTACTTAGCTAATTTGTATTGAGATTATATTATCTCACAGGAGCGAGCTTGGAGTGGTGACTACTTTACAACACACACAGGGACAAAAGTAGCCACCTCCCAGAGGAAGAACAGCATCAGCACAAATTGAGAGATGATTTGAGGTCCTGCATCCGAGTGATACACAAATAAGCTAAATTTTTGTTAATAGTTAGGCCTCATTCACACTGATAAGAGCCGGCACGTACAGATCTGTGCAGCGTGCATGGTCATATCGGGCCGCTCCCGGGAAGGACAGGTGCTGTGTGTGTTTGTACGTAGCAACCTGTTCTTCTCTATGGGAGTACGCCGCCGTACGCTCACCCGAACTGCACATCCGTGCAAGTGTCCGTACTCGTACGCAGATGGCCGCGTACTCCCATAGAGAAGAACAGGCTGCTGCGTGCAATCACATGCAGCACCTGTCCTTCCCGGGAGCGGCCCGATACAGCCGTGCCCCCCGCACGTATCTGTACTGGCCAGCTCTTATCAATGTGAATGAGTCCTTTAGGAGCTTGAATGCATTTTTAAGTTTTAACTCCTGACATTAGTGTCACTTTAAGCCAGAGTGCCAGATTATTTCCACTGCACAGTCATGTTCCTATTATAAGTCTGATTATTTGTATAATGTTGTATATTTACATGTTACCTTCATTTGACATACCTTTGGCCTTCATATGAACTATTGCATTTTATATTTGCACATCTAGATACTTGTACATGTAGACGTGTAACCACAAGGTGTTTCAGGAACCTGGGAAGACAAGAAGAAAAGCTAACTTCAAAGGTGAGGAATACATTAATTCAACAGAAACAGAACATTACTTTAAAGTTGAACTCCAACTAAAAACTATTTGTGTGCCATTGTACAGTACAAATAAATGACCACTGATGAATTGTGCCCTATCTCTGGCGGCTGCAGCATTTATTAAATGTCTTATTTTCATTCAGCCTGCACTCTCCTATTGGTGCCTGATGTTGAGATTTCTAGTTCCGGCCGTATTACACTGATAACTGTGGGTCGCCCACTGCATCGCAATCTCCATCTAGAAACATGTTTGCATTCTTTTCACAGAATGCAAAGTATTCTGTGATTGGAGGAAGAGCGATCTTAACATTCACATCCTCCAATCACAGAACACCTTGCATTCTGTGAAAATAATGCAAGACTTTTCCTAAATGGAGGATGGGGTACAGCAAGTAACCCAGTGTTATCAGTGTACTACAACAACCAAAACTGAAAATCTCAGTGCTGAACATTCAGCATGAAAGTAAGAGATTTAACAAATTTGCCAGAGATTGGGTAAACTTCATCAGTGGTAACTTATTTTTACTGTGCGAAATGTTCAGTTTTACAGCTAGTTTTGACACTGTTCTCCTTTACTGTTACCAAAATCCTAGAGTTAAAGAACTCATGTGAGATCACTGTGCGTTTAGGATCCTGTATGCTTTAGATTCGGCACATTGCTTATCTACACCCAAAAATTTTATATATTGCACATTACCAATACTTAATAAAAGTAGAAAAGAGAAAAAAAGAAAGAGCAGAAAAGAAAAAATAAGAAAAGAAAATAAGAAAAGAAAAAAAAAACTGAGAACACAACTATATCAAAAAAGCCTAAATAAATAATTAGAGGAGCCATGTGGAGACTGCCCAAAAGAAACAAAAGAAGAAAAAATAAAAGGGAAAAAGGAAAAGTAGGTGCATGATAATCTTAAGACACCAACATTTCCCTGAATGTCGCTGGAGTTTTTACCATCAGAGACACTGGGGTTGATTTACTAAAGACAAGTAGGTTGTTCACTTTGCAAAGGGATTTGCACTGCAAGGGAATTTTCCTTTAGCTTAGTGCATGTAGTGAAAATTCATATTGCAAAGAATACCCAGTCATGAGCAAGGAAAATTAAACAACAGCAGAGTCTCCTCATTTACTAAACTAAGGGAGAAATCTCTTGCACAGTGATAATTCCCTTACAAAGTGAACACCCTATTTGCCTTTCATAAATCAAACCCATTGCCCGCATGGAGTCTGAATTTCATGTCCTCTTTTTAGTTGGTTTCATCCTGCAAACATGTATCAATAAAATCAGAACTTTGAAATCCATTCTTGTTCCAGATCTATGAGTCAGGCAGTATTTAAACTATTGGATCAGCATAACAGCCAGGCAAAAAGCATTTCACAAAGTAAAAGTCAGAAATGTCCCCCTAGGTATTTCTTTCAGCATAGGTTTCTTTTATATTCAAAAAATGTTATTAGGTTTACAAGATAAAGGAACATACACTCAAGCATTAATGATGGATAAAGATAAATAACAAGTATGTTGCATTAACCAGGTAATATACAAAACACATAACAATTGGTAGTATGAAATATAGTGAAACGGAAAAAAGAATGAAGGATGGAAAAAAAGAGGGGGAGGTAGCAAAGGAAGAAAAGAGAGGAGGAGGGGAAGAGAAAGGCGGGAAGGCGTTATGAAAAAATTAAAGAAGCAGCAGTCGTCTGTCGAAGTGGGGAGGCATGTGGTGGGGAGCCATGTGTCAGGAAATCCAGGGATCTCAAATCTCATGAAATTTAGACATCGATCCAGATAATATGGCTGTGAGCTTCTCATGTAAGAGTGTTGTGTGAACATGGGTTTTAACAGCAGGAAAGCCTAAAGAAGTGGAATTCCAAGATTGTGCATTGACCAATTTAGCTTCCGTAAGAATATGTGTAATTAAGGTGAATTTGTGTTGAAAGAGACCTGGCGGTTTCAGAAGTAGCATTTCGAAAGGTGTCAGTGACAAGCGTGTGCCTAGTGTTGAGTATATTAATCTGAAGACCCTACGCCAGAAATTCTGGACATGTGGGCAAGACCACCAAATGTAGAATACTGTGTCAGTGTCTGTGCAACCCCCAAAAGCATTGAGAGGACTTCTGTGGGTCCATGCAGACCAATCTACTAGGGACATAATGCCAGTGAAATCAAACTTTATAGCTTATTTTATTTTTACGTGATAAATGTTTATTAAGCATTTTTACATACAAAGGAGTATAAAGAAAACATAAGAAAAATACACATTAACAAATGTTCGAAAGGCATCACCAAGTCAATGTACATTAGGTCGTACTAGGTGATTCAAATCTTAAAATGAGTGGTAGGCTGATTAGGAATCAGCTTATAGAAGCTCACGTTATGATAAACACAAGAACAATCCTATATTATTTGTAGCATAGTGAAATGGTGAGCGCAATAAAGTATAAGAATCATTGGGCAAAGAGAGGAGATGTATAGCAATAGGAAAAGAGTTAGAGACGAAAGAACAGTGTGAGAGAGGGCGAAAAGTAGCGGAGAAAAGAGGAAGAAGAGGGAAAAAAATACAAAATGTGAAAATGTATCTAAGGACCTGAAATGATCTGTTTCCATGTAGAGTTGCCACGAGTTCCAAGTGGCCTCAAATTGAGGTAAACGGTCATGCAAGTGAGCTGTTAACTGTTCTAAAGTCATAATATGACAGACCTCTTGTGTCCACTCACGTATGGAGGGAATAGTAGAAGAATTCCAATATCTAGGGATCAAATTGCGGGCACCTGCTATGAAAAAAACAAGAAATAAAACCTTATAATTAATTTTTTGGGCATTAAAGTTTTGATGCATAGGTTTCTTTTAATTGGTTTCCAACTATAATTGGCCCTAGAGAATGTATTTGTGCACAGATGTATGACTGTAATAGCAAGATTAGATTGTAAGCTCCTGTACAGCGGGTAAACAAATAAAATCAATATGAAGTAATTCTGCAGCTTGCAAGTCTCTGGTATGTCTTATGGCACTGAACCACAATACAGATTTTCTCTTAGCTGCAATAGGCTGGCGTGAATAAGAATAAACACCTGAAGCTTTCAGGGCACTGTATAAATGTATTTAATTTTGCCACACAAGGTCAAAGTGACCTCCAGAGATGAAGAAAGCCAGGAACACCATTGCTTAATCATTAGGCTGTCTCTACATGTTACTTGTGGGTAGAAAGTGTATAGGCCTGACAAAAGCAAACTGAGGGAGAAAAAACAGTTTCAGGAGTCATGCAACGTAGGTCACAGTGACCCTGCCTTCAATAGAAATTGAGATTATTATAAGGGCTTTCCACACAAAAGATTTATAGCTTTGCCTACGCTTACATTAGATTATTATGAGTTTTTTGTTATTTTTTACTAGTGTCTAGATTTTGCCTAGTAATTGATTTTATGCAATTAAAACTTCTATTGTAAAATTTGCTAAATTCACAAAACACTTGCTTGACGTTAGTTTTGCAAATAAAGATTTTCCTATAGTGCACTCAAATAGTCAATGCCAATCTTTTCTTCCACTTTTTTTAATGTCACCATCATCCACATCTTCTGTAATTACTATCTCGCCAACAGAAGTCTTACAGGTTTATTCTCAAAAGGGTGAAGAGTTTGGAGAAGGCAGGAGAAGTGAACAATCTTGCACAACATAGCTGAACTGGAAAGTGAGCTGAATTGGAGAATTTTTCCAAATCAGCTATTTTGTCCTAGATTGTTCACTTCTCCTCCCTTCTCCAAACTCTTCACCCTTTTGTGAATAGCCCTGTTAGTCTTCTCTAACTGCTTCTGAGCTCTGGGATAACAGAACCTCTGAACTGTTCTACCTTGTTTTTGTAGAGGTGAACTGACCAATCTGCCCTTTCCTTGGACTGGCTCACTCTTTGAATTGGTTAAGTGCTCCTAAGGACCACTTACCAGTTTACTTTGCATAGGGCCAGTACCCAATTCCTGATCACCAGTGTGAGAGGTAGTCAATAGTTACATAGTTGTTAAGGTTGAAAATGCAAGAGATGGCCTCTGGGAGGTGCTTTGGACAAAATCTAAAGCACCAATGTTTGAGTGTGTGCATATTTGTATTTCATCATAGTATATCTGAAATGGACAAGCCAATGCATTTCTGGGGTTCTACCTTCATCAGGGCTCAATATGCAGTTGAACGCTAGGCTGGAGTGTTGCTGAACTTAAAAAATGTTAAACAGTAAAATTAGAGTATTATTATCTATTAGAAAGCAACTCAAGTACTTAAGCAACTGCCCACAAAACCAACACTGTGAGCTGTACTCCCTGCTGCACGTAGCTTGCAACAGACCAGAACACTTTGCATAGGGCCAGTACCCAATTCCTGATCACCAGTTTGATAAGTAGTCAACAGTTACATAGTTGATAAGGTCAAAAAAAGACTCAGGTCCATCCAGTTCAACCTATGTGTGGGCAAGTGTATGAATCACTAAGAATTCCCATACACCTGTAAATTATATGCACTAAGAAAGACATCTAGAAGTTTTTTTGAATGCTTCTATAATCTCAGCTGATACCACTACCAGGGGAAGAGAGTTCCACAATTGTACTGCTCTAACAGTAAAACATGCTCTACGTAGTTGTAGATTAGAACTTCTTTCCCTCCAATCTCAGATGGTGGCCTCTTGTCTTTTTCAGGGATCTTAGAGTAAACAGTTTATTACTGATTGTACCATCACCATTAAATATTTTGTACATTGCAATCATATCTCCTCTTAAATGCCTCTTCCCCAGAGTGAATAAGTGCAATTTTTTTTGCATGCAACTCCGGCAGTAATTTCAGGATACTTTTTTTTTTTTTACCATCTGGATTTTTTTATTAAGCAGAAGAAAAATGACAGCAGTAACAAACCATACATTGCATAAGTATGCATAAACAATGTTAAACAATGCTGTATAGAGGCACTCATTACATTCTGACAGGATGACAGATGCATGTAAAAAGGTCTAATAAGGTACAACATGTGAGCTAAAAATGGGTCTCTCTGTGCATATCCTGGAGATTAGTTGGTGAGATTGTGGGTATGAGAGGTAGCCTATGAGGGGCTGGGGTCCAGCATCAAGCTGGTGGTAGAAGCCTCCCATTTGTGAGCACAGAGGGAGCCTCGCCATCAAGGTGAGCTGCCATACATCTTAAGATACGTTTATGATGAGCTATGGGGGATTTCAGGATACTTTTTATGGGTGCATTAGAACCCATCACCCATGTCAACAAGCATAAAAGACAAAAGAAAGAGGGCAGGAAGTCATGATTAAGAGAGAAGAAAACTGAATAGAGGCAAAGCACAATAATTAGCTCTAAGTGAGAAAATAAAGAATCCACAGCATATATGTAACAAATATATCATGAGAAAAGGTAAACTTGAGCTCATCTTTTGCTACAATGTATCTGTACTAATCACCATGGGAACACAGGACCTGTATGCAGGTATAATTCTTCAAGGGGCAGAGGTCACATTTTTAAAATACTTTACTGAATCATTAAATTCATACATTCATTTTTTATCCATTAAATCCGACAAACAAATTTGCTTAGACATTGTTATGTGGAATGCAGTATAGTTTATCTGATGAAAAAGTGGCTGTGATGTTTTGTCCTTCAGACCGTTTTATAGGAATTTTGATGGAAGCTGTAGCTAGTATAGTCAGTCGGAAAAATGAACATATAATACAGCAATAAATAAACCGGACCGTAAGGTAAAATTCAAAGTCTACTTACACTGCCTGGGCCCCCTCCCCCTTCTCAAATCACCTACCACAGTATTAGTAGGTATATAACTGGCCTGTAAAGAAAGAGGTTAGGGTTTGTACATTCCTCAACCCCGTCTTCCTTCCATGGTGCCTAAGAGAGGATGAGGTCATACGTCTCCTGGCTAGATGTGGGGCAATACAGAGCACCAGAATCTTTCTGGAATATGCTTGTGTAGTGCACCGGAGTGTATTTTCACATGATCTCTCCTGCTCTGCATTCCCCAGGAATCTTCCTGGAAGGGCGGTAACTTCAAGCCCGGGGATGTGGAAGACAGGGGTAAGGTCACTAAATCTAACTTTTCTCTTTATTGGTACATTGTACACCTACTTACATTAAAGTGGGAGGGGTGCATCCTCAGTGGACCTTGCATTTTCCTGCAAGGTCTGCTTTAGGCATAGGCGTAGCAGCATACATAATTGAAATGGGATTCCTATCAATCTCTAAAGTTATTGAAATGATATAGATAAAAAAACCTCAAACTATTTTAATGGCTTTCTACCTGTTTGTATTCTTTTGTTGTCAGTCCTTGAAACTCTTATTTCTCCTTGTTGCATACCCACTATATGGTTTTGATACTATGTTTTGCTAGCTTCTTTTTCTTTTTTGGGGGGTCAAAACTTCACGTCTTCAAATCTGCTTGCTTCTGTGTACTGCTTAAAGTCCCATTCTTACATCATGACTCTTTCAGATCTGCTAAGTATATAATTTGTGTTTTGTAAGGTGGTATCTCTAGGCTTTCTAAAATGGACCTTTTAATAACCATACATGTTTTTATGAATACATTCCTGACATGTCACAATATAAAGCATGAAAAAATTCAAACATTTATCATTAAAAAGCTGTCCTTGAGCTCCAGTTTAGCAACCTTCTTTTGGCTGAGATAGTTATGTATCTGAATATAGCCCACCAATCACTACCAACTTCCGTAAACTGCTAAATTTCATGATATTACTTTCTACTATATACAACAATAAAAATATTAATTTCATATAATGCAAGTGCAATAATTAAATAAATAAAGGGTGTACTTATAAATCTTCCAACCAGCCATACGCTGGGTGAATGCCATCTGAACGGTATTCCTGCCACTAGATGAAGCTGAAGCATTTCTTATACTTCTCAGACATGTGAACATCATTTGCCCACCGTATGCCACCCAGAGCATCCTATGTTGCTAAGTGCTGGGTGGAGAGATGTGTAAGGGCCATTCACATCTCCCCAAACTTGGCGGGACGACGGCCAGAGTGTTATAGGTTGCCAAGAGGTGGGCAGGGAAATGCAGAGCCCTTACACTTCTCCCATTCAACCATCAGAGAGGCATGTGATTGGCCCCAAATGTATTCTGCAGAAGGACAATGACCCTAAACATGCAGCCAATGTAATTAAGAACTATCTTTGGTGTAAAGAAGAACATGGAGTCCTGCAAGTGGTTGTTTGGCTCCCACAGAGCCCTGATCTCAGCATCATCGAGTATGTCTGGGATTTCATGAAGAGACAGAAGGATTTGAGGCAGCCGGGATCCACAGAAGATATGTAGTTAGTTCTCCAAGGTGTTTGGAACAACCTACCTGCCAAGTTTCTTCAAAAACTGTGTGCAAGTGTACCTAGAAGAATTGATGCTGTTTTGAAGGAAACATGGTCATACCAAATATTGATTTGATTTCTTTTTTTCGTCTGTTCATTTACTTTCCATTTTGTTATTTAATAAAAATAAACTATGAACACTTTTATTTCTGAAAGCATTCTTACTTTACAGCATTACAGCACACCTGCCTAAAACCTTTGCACTGTACTGTATGTTATTAGTACTGAATGGTTGGTTAGGTGGAAGAGTCTGGTAGCAGCACTGACTCATAGACTGAAAGGAGGATAGCCTGTGTAGAGCTAGGCCACTAAAGTAGGAGTTGCATTAAAGGCAAGAGATAACAAGGGAGTGAATTAGTAGCTTGGTGTTTTCATTGATTAAGAAGTTATGTATTTCAGAGATGTTTTGGAGGTAAAGGCAGCAAGATTTGGATATAGATTGGATGTGGGGCCAGAAGGAGAGGTCAGGTTGACACTTAGCACCCTGGCATGAGGGGATGGACTGATAGCTGTGCTAATAATCTCAATGGAAATGTCAGGGTTGGGGGCATGGTGGAATTATTATGTGCTCAGTTTGGAAAGACTGTTTTAGAAAGTGGTGTGACATCCATACTGATATGTTAGTAAGTAAATTAGGCATCTAAGAGAGGAAGAGCACAGCTCTCCCCTCACTGTCTACAGTCTACACGGAACGGTTCTAACCCTGCCGCTCTGCTCACTGCAGTGAGGAGAGACTCGGCGGCGGAGGACGGAACCAGAGGAGAGAGGTAACTGCAGGTGGGAGGGGAGGAGGAGGCTGCACACTGTTTACATGTGATCTTGGTGACATTGCCGAGTTCACATGCAAACGAAAAATCGTCTGCCTCATTCTACATTTAGTCCGACTTGTACAAAGCAGGACTGAATGTAGGGAGGGCAACTTCCCCACAAGGACACCGCTGCCACCCCTCTGTGCCCTGCCGCCCCGAGGCCGGGCCTCGGTGGCCTTGTGGGGAATCCGGGCCTGTATAGAGCTATAGATCTGGGTGTTGTCAGCTTACAGATGTATTGAAAGCCATAGGGAGCTCTCAAATGACCAAGGGAGGAGGCATTGATAGAGAATAGAAGGTGTCCAAAGACTGAGCCTTTGGGGACCCCTATGGAAAGAGGTAGAGGAGAGGAGGGGATGCAGTTGAAGGGGCTCTTAGATAGGTAGGAAGAGAACCAGGAAAGAGCAGAGTCTTAGAGGCAAAGTTTTTTTTTGAGGAGGAGCAGGTGGTCAACTATACAAAAAGGCAGCAAAAAGATCTGATAGTATGAGTATGGACTAGTGGCCAACAATTTACGCAGTGCAGAGTTTCAGCAGTTGATAAGTTGTTAATGAGCTGTAGAAAGGTGGTTTCAGCAGGCTGTTGTGGGCAGAAGCCAGACTGTTATAAAGGTTGCTATCATTGAGGTCAGGCAGTTGTAGATTAGGCACTCTAGGAGTTTGGGGGTGAATGGGAGTAAGGAGATCGGTCTGAGATTGTAGAGATTGGTGGGTCCAGTAAGGGCATTTTAAGTATGGGAGCGACCAGTGCATATTTCTGAGCAGTGGAGAAGATGCAAGCAGAAAGTGAAATATTGATGTGAGTTAGACAGCAAAGAATAGAGCAACAGGGTGTCCGGAATAGTTGTGAGGGAACCGGGTCCAGGGGACAAGTGGTTAGGTGGGCTTCAGGGAAAACTATACCACTATTCTGTAATATTTGGTGAACCTAACAGAAAAAGTATTTTCATCAACTGGATATATTTACGTTTAATGCTATTGAGTAGCATTTAGCCCCTGTCAGTTATATCACGTTAAACCACTCAAGAATCAATGTTGAAATACAGAGCAGTCACCTTTCAATAGAGGTTATTCATCTCATACACTGCAACTGTGTTGTAATCAATAGGCTTTTTAATTTATACTTACATTCTAAATTTTATACAATTTACTATGGTTAGCTTTTTACTGAGAAGTCCATTTACCATGTCTGAGCAGATGTAAATAATTTGCATACCTCCCAAGCTATCAAAGTGAAAACATTCGACATGTTAGGCAGTAACTCTATAATAGTGATTTAAGTATATAGAGTAAATATGGCTAAGCCAGGTACATAGATAATTACATACAGGTTAGAGCCTTTGTCCAGTTATATAGATGTCTGTGTCCCTGTTATTTAGACCATCCCTCTCTAATTGTCTTAGTAACCATTTTGAGAAAGTCTCTACGACGAAACGCATAAAAGGAGTGTGTCGTTTAAGAACGATACCAAGCTGTTTTACTTGCCAAATGATCTTTATTCCTGTCCATCCAGGCCTGAGAGCTCCTAAGCCCTGTAACACAGTCTAGCCAGGAGGATGACACCACATTCCTGTAAAGGAATATAGAGGTGTCATATCCCCAACTGCCAGCCTGCTGACTGGACAGCAAAGGAGCAACAGAAGACCAATGAGGTTATCTCTTTGCTCATTCTGCTCTCGGTCATTATTTTCCTTGCCAGTATATTTGCATTTAGCACACCTCACTGGCTCCCAGTTCTTAGTGCTCCAGTTCTAAGTGTTGCTATGTAAGAGATTTCAAGAGGCTGATACCAAGTCATATTCAGGTACTTGCTTCTTACATTTAAAACATACATTTAATGATCTATTGACTACAGAGCTGCATTAATATGTATCTTATATCCACCTAGAGTTCAGCTATAATGTATACTAAATAATTATATTGATCTCTGCAACAGGTACAGTATATCTGACCAAACATTGAAACATCTATTTATTCTGATTAAATAAATAGACTTGACCATATATATGATCAGCGATTGGTACTTCCTGTCTGTAGAAACTAGGGATGCTCAGACACCAAGTACCGTACTCGGTACAAGTCCAAGTACAGATACTTTTCCAGCTCCAAGACTATACTAGAGAAAAATTTAAAAGTTAGGAGGCCGCTGTCATTTGTAAGGAGCACACGGAGCTCCTGGGATTTGTACATCTGTTTTAATGTATTATTTTGTTTTTATAAATATATATTAGGAATGCACCAATACCAGTTTTCCAAGTACAAGTACTGATACTTGTCCAAATACTCACAGATACAAGTACTGATACATTTTTGTTTATTGTCATGTGACAGTTTTTCTAAAGCAATACAGACTAATGGTTTCAGGACAGTGGTGGAGCGCCAGAGCCAGGCCCCAGCTGCAACCGCTGCAACCCTGGTAGTTCTCGTGAAAATGCCAAGTATCGGCACTGGTATCTGAACTGGTATCTTGACATCCCTAGTAGAAAGGCCAGTTCACCCACGTATCCCCCATATGTGTTAGTGTACCCCTGCCTTTGCCCGGTGTCTCAGGGGTTTGTAATCAAATCTTAGTTCTGAAGAAACTGAACATCGGCCTTTAGTGTGTGAGCACAGAAACTTTTTTTTCAGAAAACATTCAGAATCAACTTGCCGTGCCATTTCTTTTTCAGTGCATGCTTCAGAGACTAAAATAAAAGCTTTGCTAGAACTGTCAAGAGTGTAAGATAGCACAAGGATCAAAAGAGATGGGAAATGGCTAGAGAGTATGACAGCCGAAAATGTCAGCAACAGATATACAGCGATAGATTGATAAGTGTGTTTAGGAAACATCCGGATGATAAGGGCGGCAAGGCATATTTATATGTCACTGTTCAGAACAACTATAGAAACAGGATTCTGAAGCTAAGCTGGAAGTCTGCATGAAGACTGGTATGGAAGGCAATCTGTAGCAGGCAACAAACCACGTGGGCATCGTACAACATTAAAGAGCTGCTGTTTTCTTATAGTAGGGTGTCTCTCGGCCAAGAGTTTAGAAGACTTTTTATATTCCCTGTCAAGAGCCAGCCATGGCCTTCATGACAACATACTTTTGTATAGGGTGGTTAGGGGGTTAGGACCACTGAAAGGGTTTAATTTGATGTCTGTGTAGTTGCTTAAGGTATTTACTCTCTCTATTCATTGCGGTGATAATTGTCACTGAAGGAGTGAGGGATAAAGCTAAAGTTTTAAGTTGTCCCTGGAGTAGGAATAGGGGGAAATCTTCGTGTAACTAATATATGAAAATATTTAACACATTTATGAGTTAACTTTTAACATAAAGACAATTTATAGTTTATGATACATATATTTGTTACATGTATACACCAGGCTTAGAAGATGGATTATTGCAGAAGAAGACAGGACCTGGGTAAAAAAATGTTGACTGTTTTGCTATCCGAGGACGATAGGAGCTATACTTTTAAGTCATATTGTCGATATGTATGTATGAGGATACACTTGAAGCTCTTTAGACTTCTTGCTTTGACTGGAAGAAGAATCAACACAGCTGTGTTATCAGCACTCCATGAACAATTACTTTTCGTGTAGGTGGCTCAACCTTTTAGTCATAGTTGACTTGTGTCTATTCAGCACCCCCTAAAGTGGGTTAGAGAAGAAAGCAACTGTGTATCATCTGCTGTAACAGATGCCCGTGCCATAGACTTAACCAGTCATTTATACTGCAGTGTGACTGGTCAGACTTCCTTGCTGGATGCAGTCAAGTTTCATTGATAGATGATTCATCTTATTTCTGTATGTCTCCAGGCTATCGAATGTAGAGATCTGTTCGTCAGCGTAAAAAAGGAGAAGCTCCTCTCAGTGTATTTATAGATAAAGAAAAGCTTTAGGATTTGCCTGAGCATTCAGTTTCCAGATTCAACTTTCACCAAGTGTCAGCCAATGACCCTGGCATTTGACCTCTGGGGAGACGTGATGTGATAGGTCACGAGGTACAAGAGACAGTCTAAGAATAATGCAGACAATATAGATAGAATATTCACTGCTGGTACATTCCTGCTGAAATGAATATGGAAGATTCATCAGTGTCTAGGGAGTATTAAAGAAGAACTCGGGATCTGGTTTTCTAATTGCAGCGCTGTTAAGCTCTCTAAATATAATAATCCATTAACAATATGGTTTCAGATTCTGAAACTGGCAGGGCTACTAATATTCAGTATATCTTATCCGCTATATCAAGCACCCAGAATCATTTCTTGTTTGTTCCTACCCTGTTTTAAGGTCATTAAGAGTCAGCAGGGACCATAATGAATCTGAGACTTTTTGTATGACTAGCCATAAAGAAGTGAGCACATGAGTATGGAATGCATGGTAAAAAGTGGAAGTTTCATTAATTTTACAAGACTGCATGAAAAAAGTCCACATGTCACAATGTACAGCAACAGTATAACTACTGTAAAAAGCTCTACCATATATCAAAGGAGTTGTAAAGTCCCAGCATATCCTCTCCTGTTATAACAACGGTATTGTAATAGGAATACATACTAGACTTGTTTTCGATAATGCAAACAAAGCTTTCTTGTAAAAATCCCTTTTATGTAGTGAGTGCTGCTTTCTGTCTGCCCATCACTTTCATCAACTTCCTGGATTCCCAGTGTGCTTTGCATCTATTTCCCTGCTGCTTGATGTGATGCAATATCCATTTCTCAAGACTACATTTTCCATCATGCATTGCTTCCAGCAAGCAATGATAATGTTACTTTAACCCTTTAGTGAATGGGTAGGGGTACAAGTACCCCTTACTCATTTATAAGGGGGGTGCATCTGGGTGCCCCTTTATTAAAGGGGTACCCTGATGTGAATAAGTCCCCCTGTCCGCACCCCCACAATCAATGTCCCAGGGCTTGTGGGGAAGAGCCCCTTGTCCTCATCGGCACAGGGGCAAGGTGCTTTTCTGGGGGGGACACCTGAAAAGCACCCTCCCAGTGCCGAGGGCATGTGGCATGGTATGGCAACGCTCGCTCGTCCGTCCCCCCCCCATCCGTTCCCCCCCCCCCAGGCCTGTGCTCGGATCAAGCGTCTAGTTGGGAATTTTAGGGGGACCCATTTGTTTTTTCCCATTTTTGGAGGTGGGGTTCCTCCTTAAAATTCCTACCAGACCTTAAGGGCCTGGTATGACTTGTGGATGGAACCCCACACATTTTTTTCTTTTTTTTTCTTTTAATAGGGGTCCCCTCCTAACATTCCTCCCAGATCTAAAGGGTCTGGTATTGTTTGGGAGGGGGACGCCACTTTTTTTGTTTTTTTCGTCTTTAAAATGTTTTTTTTTATTATTTCCCCTGCTTTTTATTAAATGTTTCTTTTTTTAAATGTATTTAAATAATTCTTTAACTTTTTATTTTTTTCATTAGTTTACATTTTTTCTATTCTGCTTGCTACCTCGGAGGCATTTAGCTATTCACTCACTGCTGTTCGACCCCTATGAGAATAGGGGCGTACGGCACTGGGTGAACTGCCGGAGCTTCGGCTCAGCCGATCCAGATGTTGGATTGGCTGAGTCGAACGGCTCCTGCACTTTGGCTCAGCCGAATACGCAGAGCATGTTCGGTTGATAGAAGGTAGCCGTTGTACAGCTGAAATCAGCCATACTGAGCTGAAGTGAATAGCCGAACGACGTTCGGCTCAATTCACTTCGCCTCGGTTATTTGCTCGGCTGCCTTTGGCAGCTTTGTAAATAACCCCCTAAGTGTTGCTCTATGCCTAGACATTGCAGGTTCAAAATTTAAAGTGACATTAAACCCTCAGATTTTTTAACATAAAACAATACTGTAATGTGTGCCTTACTGTAACCCATGGTTGTTTCCCTTCTCTTTGCTGCTCTTCCTTTTAAATCCGTATCTCTTCTCATGCTGGGGGAGAACTTCCCTTTGCAGCTGAGTGCCTCTTCCTGTATTTTAAAATGTATACAGATGCAGGGCTTTATAAAGTACATGAGTGAACTGTTTACATCAGTCACGCCTACCAATTTTAGTCAGAAGCCAGTTAATTTGCCATGTTCCTTTGGGTTGTGAGACAAAACTAAAATACTGAAAGGTATCCTACACAAACACAGGTATATACATATTCTATATATACTCAATGTGGATAGCATCTCTATTAGAGTTCAGGATCCCAGCACTTTATGGCTTTATTGATGGCCACCAAACAACCATAGCAAGCATGGATGGCCAGAGTTACACGTGAATTTACTTGCTTGTGGGCATACATGACAAGTCTTTATTTTTGAATGATTAATGCCACACACTCCTGCTACTCTGCACATTCCCTCAGACCCTATGCCTTTATATAGCGGGTGAAAGATTGACAAGGGGAAGCATTCCGAGACTGCAGCATCTCTACAACCATGCACACACTCCAGGGAAAGTCTTAAATAGAAAGCATTACAAACATCCAACTCTAATGATGTAAGATCGTCTGTTGACAAGTTCAGCACAAGGTCGAGTTGATGCCCCACACGTAGGGAGCAAATGTCTCTTACAAAGATTCTTGTATTGATTTTTTATTGTCAATGTCCATGTAGACTAAAAATTGAAAATTTCTGAGAGAGAAGATAAAAGACAAAGCAACTCAGGATTTATGGATAATTTATAAGGGTAAAAAATGTGGTATTAAAGGTAATGAGTCCACTGCTTTATTACTTTTTTAAAGGAAAAGTTTAGTTCATTAACTTGGCAATAAAATTTGAAAATTGCTACACAAGTCACTTTGCAAATAAAAATACTATATCTAAAACCCAAACTTTTCTTAGTATTTGATATAGTAGGGAAAGGTTTTTTGTTCTTTGTGTCCTATTGGAAACATATCCCCTTTACTTCCTGTACCCTAAACACATCAGGAAATAAGAAGAAATGTCTTCAACATTAGGGGAGATCCTTTCTTAGATGGCAGTCACCAAAACCGTTGTCCTTACTGGAAGAGTTAGGGCTTGTTCCCACTATATGCAATGACTTGCATTTTCCAGCAACTGAACAATGCCAGTCAATGCTAGGGCACATAGAAAACAATTATTTTCTATGTGCCTTGTTCACACCACAATGCAGTTGTGATGCGTGGTGAGGTTCAGAGACAGTGCATACACCTTCTTCTACTGAAGCTGTCACAACACACTAGCCTGCCTGTGAAAACATAGTGTTTTAGCTGGTGGACTAGTATGCACATGCCCTTATGGCTCATTTACAGTACACTGTGTGCAGTGACCTGTGACCTGGCCAGTTTTCTGTACTGGATCAACACATGTCACTGGAAGGACACATAGAAAACAATTGTTTTAAACATGCATGCCTTTGTGATACATTATGGGGAGTTTTTATGTGCTATATGGTGTGCATACTCCCTATTCCTGTTCTGAAAGTTCGGATTTTATTGCTCACATAATTATTGGCCCCACATTTGTTATGCATTAGTAGGGATGAGCTTTGGGTCTGGGTTCATGTCGACAATAAGTTTGGTCTGAACCCAGCCTGTACACAGTTTGGTGAAACTAAATGGCCAGATATGGCCAGTTCACCCACCTGCGTGCTATCAATACCACAAATAAGTTAGTGGATAACCCGGGTGATGTTATTAAACAAATATGATTATGACCACATTTTGTCAATGGTGTCACAAAGCATCCCTGGCCATTTTGTTGACATTTAGCAGCTGGCTGGTGATTGTCATTTGTGATAGAAGTAGCAACAGGAGAAGCATGATATAGTGCAGGTCATTGTGTCAGCGTGGCATTGCTATTGATTGACAGTGGATCTACATTGCTGGACAACGTGATTGACTTTGGATTTACACTGGGGACATTGCTTATTTTTTAAATGTATTAATTTAGGACTTTTTTAAGGTTTGGGTGTTTTTATTTACTGTTTAATTTTTTATTGTGAATGGATATCTGGGAGTCCCCCCCTGTAGACCCCCAGATCTAGGGTTGTTGGCTCCCCTTACCCCATTTCCTCGCCAGCCAGGCTACATGCCTAGATTATGGTCTGATATGGATTTTTAAGGGCTTATCTCTTTTCTAACCATATCCAACACACGACAGATGGACAGGATGGCCCATGCCCTTGGCTGTACGGACACAGATCCTAGAGGTGCTCCCCACAAAATGGTATTTTAGGAATAGGAATATCTATCTCATACATTCTTTCTTACACATTGTCTGGTAAGTTTGGTAAGTGCCAGCCAGGAAAACAAAGATATATCCTGTTTAATAAAGGCAAAGCCTCCTTCTGCATGTTCCTAGACATGTGCATGGCGGAAAATTTTGTTTCGCTTCATTTTCGACTCACGTTTTTTTTTTTCAGTGTTTGTTATTCAAATCGATCCAAAGTTTTTGTTTTCGGAATTTGGATCTATTAGAATCTATTTGGATGTAGTATGTCATGAAAAAAAAGAGTGGGGGATCCCACCAAAATTCATACCAGACCATTTAGGGGAAATAACATGCCAAAAAAAAATAAAGAAGCGGGGGGTTCCCCCCCAAAATCCCTTACCCCTTTCCCAGACCCTTGATACGAGCAGAGGCTTGGCCGAGCAGGAAAGGGGAGACGATTGGGTGATCCCATGCTTTTTGCTGCTAAAATTGCGACAAGACCTAAAGAGTCTGTTGGGAATTTGGAGGGGACCCCACTCTGTTTATTTTTTGGATTTTCACATTTAACAACATATCATTTTATTCCGAACTACATTCAGAGAAAATTTAAATGCATCTGCAACATTCAGATACGTTTGAATTTGTTATTTTCCCATTCAGAAATGCAGGTACATCCAAATTTCGGAATTTGCTGAAAACAAATGGCCCAGTCTATTACTGACTGACTCCCAATGACTGCTCCTCAATGCGCAGAGCATGAAAATTGTCATAAAAAAATAAATGTCAAAAGCACATAGGCTACTTATTTGGAGAGATTTCACAATGCAGTTAAGTTACATTAAACGGCTTCCTGTCACGGAGGAGAAACATGGGACCTGAGCTACAAGCATTAGAGGCATCCAGGCATTTTAACATCTGTGTGTACAAACACTAAGGTCCATGCCACACAAGCAATTTTATAGCAGTTATAGAACCACTCTACTTGCTATCAAAAATGAATTCCGGTAATGAAAGTTTTGTGTCTCCGAAATTCAAAGTGCTTTGTAGTTGAGAGATGTTTGCAGTGTTTGGAGCTAGCAACAGAATCACCAGCTTCAGTAGCTATCCATGTTATCCAATGCAGCTTCTGATGACCTTGGCACGCAAGCTACCTCTAGTTGCCTAGATAAGCATTGTAGTCAGCAACTCTGTAGCTAGTTACAAATTGTAAATAAGCAGAATGATTTGTAGCCGCTACAAGTTTCAGCTACAAAGTTTCTAGTGTGACATGTCCCTAAAATCACAAAATAAAGACTATTCAAAATGCTTTGGGGCTGATGTATTAAAAGTATGCTCGCAGCAACATCCGTGATTCATGTTCAAACCTGGCTGCAGAATGTCAAATGGAAACTGATTGGTTGGTCTAAATCTCAACCGTTTTAACATGAAGGAACCCTTGAAATAACTTTTAGGTCTCAAGGAACCCCTGCTACCTGTATTGAATTGTATTGTAACTGTACTGTGTCCCTTTATATTGTATATTGGAAGGCACTGCGCAAACTGTTGGCGCTATATATCCTGTATAATAGCATCCACAGCTCACGGGACACTAGCATGATAAGTTGAAATATAGAAATAAATAAAGAATAAGACGTGGTATATTTTGCATATCTGAATCCTACTCTATGGACAATTATTTGAAGGAATAGTAATGAAATGAAATAAACAATAATAAGGCAGCCAAAGAAACGCAGACAGTGAAAATTGTATTGTTCCCTTAGATAAGTGGTCAGTAATTGCTCCTTTAAATTGGTGGTCATGGAGAAGGGGCCCCTTAGATTGGTGGCCAGTGGGAGAAGGACCACCGCGCATTGGTGGTGAGTGGAAGAAGGTCCCCATTACATGGTGGCCACTGGGAAAAATGCTGCTTAAGTTGGTGGCCAGTGGGAAGAGTGCTCATTACATACTGTATGTGGTCAGTGGAAGAAGGCCTCCTTACAGATATCTAAAAAGAACAGTGGTGTCAGTGGTTACTCATTCCAAAGGCAAAAATTGCTCAAGGAACCCCAAGCAATTTCTGATGGAACGCTAGGGTTCACAGAACCCTGATTGAGAAAGTCTGGTCTAGACCCTAACAACATTTTCCTCTAGTACATTTTATAGTACTTTTGTGGTTTTACATATTCCAACTCTACGTGAAACAACTAGATACTGCAGGTAATAATTATAACAATAAAAATAAAACCTGTACTACGCTGAAAAGAAGTGTGTGGAGCTCTAGAGAACACTGCAGGTAAACATTACCTCATTCCATAGTGGAAAAAGCTTGCCATAATGTCTACTTAATGAGTGACAGCAAAAACATTTTCGCCTCTTTGTACGCATTAAACAATGCACAGGGCTGCTATATAAGAAAAATCTGCACTTATGCTTCAAATATGAATTTTTATGGAAGAACATTCCTAAGCAAATCATTTTTAAAGAGTAAAACTCGCTTAGCCGCCAAGTTTCGTCATTGACATATGGGTGAAATACGATGTACACTAATGGACGTGCTGATACTCAAGCCCAGAAAGATTTATTTGTGGAATGGGAAGATTTATCCATTGAAGAGCTGTGACAGCTGTGAAGCTGAATGAATTATAAGGAACACAGGGCACTTGAAGTTGTAGCACGGAAAGGTTGTGGGCCATACACAAACACAAGCGTCTCATCTGTACGGGTGACCCTTGTGAAGATGTATACATGGGCTGATTTAGGTTTACTTTGCTTTTAGGTCACAGCTAGCAGGGAGTCTTGGAGAGCCAAAGATAAAGCCAGAAGATAAAAACTGAGACATCTGCTTTCATTAAGGGCCCATTCACATTGTGCTGCTTTACCGCATGTGTGTCAACATGCGGTATTTTGGTTATGGAGATGAAGAGAGGGAGAGGAATTCTGTAATCCAAACACACTTCCTGTCCTAGGGTGACAACACTAATGATAAAGTACAGTGAGTGAGTGTAGTTGTGCTCGGACAATTACATTTTGGTAAATGGCTTTAAATCCAATTTAAAGTATATGTAAACGCAACTAAAATCTCATCTAAGCTTTAACATGTTAACGCAATTTTAAAAGCCATTTTTATTCCTGTTGACTCTGCTATGAAGATCCTTGTTCATACACTTCCTGTTATAAGGTGACAACACAGTGTCTTTGAATCTTCAAGGGGTTCTAAAGCCTCTGTTTTTTTGCCTATATTTACTGTAGGCAAAAAGTAAAAAAAAAAACGCTTTAACAGCGGTTTACACTTACCTTGTTTTCGCTGCGCGCTCCCGCCCGAGAAAATGAAACTGCTCCAGCGGCAGCAAAGCATCTTGGGGCGGGCGCATGCGCAGTTCGGATTCTCAGCCGGGAGACGAGCAGAGACGCAAGGTAAGCACCCGCATGCAGACACCGCTGGATCGGAAGTGCCTGCAAGCAGAGAGGAGTCAGCGCTGGATCGGAGAGCCACCGCACCACTGGAGGGACAGATGAAAACACCAGGAAAGAAGAAGAAGATCGGATTAAGAGACATAATTTAAGGTAAGTGCTGACATTAACATTGTTGGGAGGGGGAAAAAATATCCTTTAATGTCACTTTAATTGTGCTGTGTTGTCACCCTGCTTCTAATTAAGACTATGTGGGCATGGTCCAATGTTGTCACCATCAGGAAACCCGACCTAAAAAATGCCATGCAGCCATAGCTTGAGTGCATGTAGATAAGAAATAGCTGCAATGAGCCTGCTGGAGATCATCAGCAGTAAATACAACAGAACATGAGACAAATAGGTAAAAACAAGCATTTTATTTTAAAAATGACATTTGTTTATAATACACAGCACTTCTGCAAACTATTTGTCATTCAGTTGGGGTTTTCATCTACTTTAATAAAAGAACATAATGGTAAAGGAAGAAAGCAAAATAACGTCACTGCAAAAATTACATGAAAGCCCAACGCCAAACATTTTTTTTTAGTTTTGGGTAACATGGTGAAGTGGTAGAACCTTTCTCATATTTTTTACATATATCTGTAACTATGTTTGGCAGATTTCCCCTTACATCCTCTGTATTTTGCAGATGTGATACAGAACAGGAAGTGATGGAAAACCTTCCCAACAGGGACACAGATAACACTGAAAATGATTGTATTGCTGTCTGTGTCCCATGGGCAAGGATTAGAAGCTCTGTCATCGTATTATTGCTATCTGTGGCTCCATTTGGGGGGTTTATTTTCCATCTGCATCCAATCTTCCTGTCGCTATCCAAAACTAAGAAAAGGCGTTGTGGCTGTTGTATTAAATCTAACTAGCTCTAAAATAGTACAATTATTTAAGAGTTCATCGCATAATGAATTCAATCAGGTTCTCGTTGCTGACTATGAGGATAAGTGATGGGAATTTTGGAGAGTATAACTGAATATAGGGTGCTGGGACTAATTACTAAACACCGTACTGACACACAGTATTTCTAAATGAAGAAAGAAAAGGCAAAATGGCACATTGTGCCCACTAAAACTAATTTTATTCATTCCAAATTAAAATGGGATACGAAAGGTAAAGTTCAAACACATTTTCTACTGTACTCTTTTCTTTATTTGGATGTTGTGAAAGCTCGAAACAAGCCAGTTGGGCTGTGTATGTCTGAACAACCTGGAGCAGATTTTGTATTATATACAGTACATAACAACTGTTTGCATGCTTGTATATACCCAAAATACAATTAATCAGCAGTAGGGATTTTGCTATAAAAACAGTGAAAAAATAGCACACACAGCAAACAAATGTGGCAACTGTAGGTGAAAATAGCTTTAAAAGATCCTAGTCATTGTGTGGCATGACTTTGTTTATAAAGAGAAGGTAAGAGTTAGCATTAGGGTTAGCAATAGGGATAGCATTAGTGTAGGCATTAGCGTTAGCAATAGGCATAGGGATAGAGTTAGGTTAGGTATTAGGGTTAGCAATAGTCATAGGGATAGAGTTAGTGTAGGCATTAGGATTAGCATTAGGCATAGGGATAGAGTTAGGATAGACATTAGGGTTAGCATTAAGCATAGGGATAGAGTTAGGGTAGGCATTAGGGTTAGCAATAGGCATAGGGTAGAGGTTAGGGTAGGCATTAGGAAATAGTCATAGGGATAGAGTTAGTGTAGGCATTAGGATTAGCATTAGGCATAGGGATAGAGTTAGGATAGACATTAGGGTTAGCATTAAGCATAGGGATAGAGTTAGGGTAGGCATTAGGGTTAGCAATAGGCATAGGGATAGAGTTAGGGTAGGCATTAGGGTTAGCAATAGGCATAGGGATAGAGTTAGGGTAGGCATTAGGATTAGCAATAGGCATAGGGATAGAGCTAGGGTAGGCATTAGGGTTAGCAATAGGCATAGGGTAGAGTTAGTGTAGGCATTAGGGTTAGCATTAGGCATAGGGATAGAGTTAGTGTAGGCATTATGATGATTAGCATTAGGCATAGGGATAGAGTTAGGGTAGACATTAGGGTTAGCATTAGGCATAGGGATAGGGTTAGGGTAGGCATTAGGGTTAGCAATAGGCATAGGGTAGAGTTAGTGTAGGCATTAGGGTTAGCATTAGGCATAGGGATAGAGTCAGTGTAGGCATTATGATTAGCATTAGGCATAGGGATAGAGTTAGGGTAGACATTAGGGTTAGCATTAGGCATAGGGATAGGGTTAGGGTAGGCATTAGGGTTAGAAATAGGCATAGGGATAGAGTTAGGGTAAGCATTAGGATTAGCATTAAGCATAGGGATTTTGTCACGGTAGGGATTGGGGTTAGCATTAGACATTGGAATAGTGTTAGTGTAGGCTTTAGCATTAGGCATAGGGATAGAGTTAGGGTAGGCTTTAGGGTTACCATTAGGCATAAGGATAGCGTTCGGGTAGGCATTATGGTTAGCATTAGGAATAGGTATAACGTTAGGGTTAGGGTTAGTTTTAGGCCTCATTTACACGGGACTCCTTTGCTTGTTTTATTTAAGGAGGAGAAATTAATCTGGAAAGTCTAGTGTTTGTTTTGCATACATATGCAAAACGTACATGTGTTTACATGTGTTTACATGTGTATTCTCTTACATTAATGTAGGTGTTATAAACAGACTTTTCTCTCCAAACTTCTTTTTATTTCCCTTGACTATCTATCTATATCTATCTATCTATCTATCTATCTATCTATCTATCTATCTATCTAACCTTTCTATTTTGTGTGTTGGTGTGATTTGCTTCACGTGAGCTTTCGAAAGCTTAGCTGACCCCGGTACATGTGGCGTTTCAGCAGCTGTCGCACAGACATTCAGCTCACTGGAGAGAGCACTGCTCCTTTGATTTATGGTAAAGATAGAATCTATATTGTAATTAAGGCAGACTGAAAAGAACATAGTGTTTAACTTTCTCTGTTAGAACAAAAAAGCATAGTTCAGCTCTAGCAGAACCATCTCACTAACAATTTATTTTCTTATCTTCCAGCACAGAGAAGTAGCACCTGAGCATACAAATGAAACAGTTACCCAAAATAGCTTTTAAAAAAAAACATA
Organism: Nanorana parkeri; assembly: GCF_000935625.1. Taxonomy (NCBI): domain Eukaryota; kingdom Metazoa; phylum Chordata; class Amphibia; order Anura; family Dicroglossidae; genus Nanorana; species Nanorana parkeri. The sequence continues at coordinate 137,362 of NW_017307085.1, forward strand.
AAATAGACTAATTAATATCAGGAAATTTATATTTCATTACCCATGTTCTCTTAAAAATGTCAACAGTAAATTCATTTTTTGACAGATTCTGTAAGCCATTAAAGTAGAACTACACTACTATGTTAACTTAACCCTCCTTTGCTGCCAGTCTTGCTGGGATGGATTAATAAAGAGTAACAAAAGATCTGAAATATGTTTCCTGGAGGAAATGCTGCTTGCTTCCTTCAATGCTCGACTTATGTTCAAAATTCAAGTGTTTTTGTCTGTAGAAGAACAGAATCAGAGATTAGATTGGCTAATCCTTCCCTTTATCAGAGATCATGTGACCAAAGCCCTAGACTTTTGGTCATGTTCCAGCCCTGGAAGGCGCTAGAAGCACAATATTCTCCAGTAAAAGTAAGCATTCCATGGTGGGAAAATGAGCTACAGTTCTCTATAACGACCCAACAATGGCATCAAACTATACAATGGCCTGTTAATGCCTCTAGATGCATCTCACACTTAAAATCTCAGCAGAAAATCTTACAGAGATGGTATTACACTCCTCGGAGGCTGGTAGCAATGTTTCCTGGTCATTCCCCACAATGTTTAAGGAACTGGGGTCATATTGGATCTTTATAACACATCTGGTGGTCATATTTGAAAATTTTCTCTTTCTCGACAGAAGTATTTCACTTTATATCTTTGACTGACTTCCCGGGTAGCAACATCACCAAATCCTGGTGCTCGTAGGAGTTGGTATAACTTCTAGACCGAATGGCACCCGTACATTCTTAACTCACATACTTATAGCAGCCAGACTTTCTATTGCCCATTTATGGAAAAACGCGGAGCCCCCATCATTGAGTGCCTTGATAGCTACCCTTAACACCCATGCCCAAATGGAACTCTCCTTTGCCAAAGCATAAGCTAACTGGCCTAAAATTCAATCTGAATGGTCCTGTTGGCTTGCGGACAATCATTGTACAGTTTATCTTAGATTTCTGAGCTTAACATCTGGTCCGACATTAGGATTCACCAATAGTATTCTCCGATATAATTTCTTAATACTTTGAGGTACATTACCCTGTCTGCAGATGTACCATGCTACTGCAAGATTATTTTCTCTACTTTGCTACTCTTTCAAGTGTGTTTTTTTTCTGTTTTTCTCTTCTGTTTTTCTTCTCCCACTTCCCCTATGACTTATTCCTTCCTTTTCATCTTTCCCTAATCCTATATCCCCCTCTTTCATCTTAACTTTGCTCTTCTTACTCTTTTGCTTTCCTTCCAATTTCTTAGGGGTTTTTTCACAAAGCTAGCCGAAGGATCAGACGAGCTGAGTGAATAACCCTGTTAGAAAATTGACAAAATTATTTTGTATCCAAATGTATTATTGAATAAAGATATAAAGTTAAAAAAAAGTGAGCATTCCAGCCCTATTACATTTTACTCCAGAAAAACTGTTAACAAGCATTTGAGTATAGTTCAGTGAACTTGTCATTTAACCTTCTTTCTCCTCCTATTCTCCTCTTTAATAGCAGTTCCCCTTTTTGCAACTGATGCATGTTATTTGGAAAGCCCAATCATGGGTGGGGACACTTTGGTCAAAAGTCCCAGCATCATGGACGTTAAGCTCATACTAACGACAAAATCCGAGAGGCGTTTAGAAAAGGGTCTTCTGGCTACGAAGTTCATGTAGTGTCTGTTTTGAGATAGCTGTTTTAAACATTGACAACAAGACCATGTTATCTTTTCACTAATATGGTGCTAACATATTCCACAGAATATACTGATCAATTTACATCAGTCTATACTTCTTAAGTAGCTGCCTATATGATGTTCCTGACATAAAGATTATTTCAATTATGGTTGAAACCTATGGTGGTACGTACCTGCCGGTAAAATCAAGTACTCTAATTCAACACAATACAATCCCGTGTCTGCTTGCGAATTATCTAGGTCTTGTAAAAAAGGAAGTCATAAAAGCTAAACAGCCTGTAGATACTCTCAGACACAAAGGTTTCTAATAACTGACACACTTGCCAAATTGCCAGCCTAAATCTAACTAAAACTCTGGTATTGTTTTGGCTGGACTTTAGCCATCAGACAACTGGAAAGAGTTACTAAGAAGTCTGTGGTGAATAGGGAATATGTTTGACTTGAGATCCTCCATAAAATAACATGGACAATCCCAGCAAGGTAAAGGATTCTGGTTTTTCTAGGCTATTCTCTTTAATCATAGTAATCATCATCATCATCGTCACTTAGACACGAGAAGGTTATATACTGTAGTTAATATCTCTTAGTCCCTGGATACATTTATTGATGTACATTCTCACTGTTGGGAACTCTGCTTCCTTCAATTTTGTTATTACATGAAAATTAAATTAATACTTCTAATTTGTTTTTATTAAGTGTGCAGGGAATTCAAAGTGCATTGATGACTTTCCGCATTCAAGGTCACTGCAAACTAAACATGTTCTAATCTGGAACAAAATGACTCTCAGTTATACATTTCACCAAGTTCAGAAGTGCCTCCTAATTATTGGCTTTAGGCATAGTTTTACAATAGTCATAATGTAACCTTCTTTTGAAAAGTCATGAATAGATTCTTGGCAAACCCAAATATATATATTTTTCAGCCAAGTGATGCAGAAAAATATACAAATTTAGCTATATAATGCATAAAGAAAACCAGTCAGAAATGGGCCTTCATAAGAATTTGAATTTCAACTCTTGAGTTGTATGTATAGCCATTTTTTTTAGTTGGATAGAGTAAAGAAGTCCAAAGACATGCTGGTAGGTTAATTGGCTCCTGTCTAAATTGGCCATGTATGTGAGAAAGGGACCTTAGATTGTGAGCTCCTTGGGGGCAGGGACTGATGTGAATGTGCAACTATGTAAAGCGCTGCGTAAATTGTCGGCGCTATATAAATACCTGTAATAAATAAATCAATAAATAAGGATTCTCTGTCATGTCTTTAATTCTATTTTCCTGCTTGTTAGACTGACCTTCTCTGTTTGTCCTGGTGACCATTGGCACAGATACAGAAAGTGATGGGAAATTTGAAGTTGTCATCAGAACAAGAGGTAAGAGTAATTCTTGTGTTTGGGAAACCCGTTTCGGTGACAACTGTCTGAGGGGAAATCTCCTCCCTTTGTATAGATTTTCTCTCACTTTCTGTTGTGGGCAGGAAGTGAGGGGTAATATCTCCAATGGGACATCACCAGCAAAAAATACATTGACAATCTCTGCACCTCTGTCAGGCTTTTATTGCATCTCCCCGTTGGGGAGATGCACCTACTTTATTTGTCATAAGAACCATTATCATTGGGATAGAAAGTGATAGGTCTAAAAATTTACAGTTGTCTTTCAAACAGAAATTGAGGGCAAATCTTTAATTAGTAACACCTGTTCTACTGACAGCTGCTTCAGAGGGGATTCTCTCTCACTTTGAAGTAATTTCATATCACTTTCTATTGTGTCTCCAGTAGAGGAAAGGGAATTTCTCCAAGTGGGGACACAGACAACCACAAAAAAAAAAACACTTAGATTTTTGGGTACGTGGTGTAAAATCTATTTCTTGGAGTTCATTGAGGGATACAGGATTCAGAGACAATTGGATTATATTGCCGCCTACAGAAGGATTTGGCAAACAAAAAAAGGACCAGCCTGGTATGACTCCTCCTACTCCCAGTGTGCTTCAGTTTTGTAGAAAATCAATACAAGAAGCGAAATCATAGACACAGAGGAGTGGAAGATTGAGGTGAAGGGCTGAAACCACCTTAGGAAGAAAGAAGGCTCTGGGCCTCAACATGACCTTGTCACTGTGTAAGCCCAGCAAAGGTTCTTTAAAGGACAAAGCCACCAACTCAGACACACGACTCGCAGAGGTGATAGCAACAAGTGTGGCAACCTTGTGAGTCACAAGTGAATGCACAGGGAAAGCTACATGAAAGGCACCCTGTCTTAATCAAAGAATGGGAGGCTATCCGTCTCTGGAACAAGAATGCAAGTGCTGAGATTTGACCCTTGATGGTACTCTGAGCTGAATGCTGATCCCGGGCTGATAGCAAAAAGGCAGGATTCATCACACTGAGTATTTCCTGGGGTGAAAACACCAAGCAAAGTATGCATTTCAGGTTTTAACATTGTGGGGATCACTGATTTAGGGAGGCTTATTTAAGGTTGGAATTTGTCCCCTGAAATCTTGAATATGTGCATTAAAATCCTCCTGGGAGAGAACCAAGCCTGGGAGTGGGTTGGGTTATACCAGGTTGGGCAGTGTGATTTTGTTTGCCAGTGTCCAAATCCTCCTGTGGGAGGCAGTATAACCCAATTGTCCTTGAATCCTGTATCCTCAATGAGCAAGAAAAAAAATCAATTTGGCTATACATATACTTTAGCTCTTTGGAGAATAAGATGGTTGAGCCTAATGAACTAATTTTGCAGAATGCTAAACAACCTAATAATGGTGGACTGGGAACAGAAAGCCGAACATTATATTAGAAGTCGGGCTAAAGGTGCTACACAAGCCACTGCCTACACAATTTTAAAGGGTCAGGTTAATATAGATGAAGATTTGCCCACAAAGCAAGGCTTCCTGATAAGATTATATTAGCTAGTCACAACTGAATAAAGACATCTTTTCAGATAGACATCCACAGTTCATAATATTTTGGAAGCTAAAAAAATGGAATGTACTTTTATAGGCATCTGTTTTGCATGCACTGCTACTACTTTATTCTATAGTCCACCTGTAAAAATCCTGATAAGAAATTGGAAATAACTGCATTCAGCCTAAGCTGCAATTGATCTTGTGACTTCCTTCAAAAGTTCCTAAACACTTTCCTCTTTGAGAGCTGTTACTGATATAACCCACAATTCAGTGCTATGGTTTATGTTTCGGGTTAGGTCAAGAGGTATGGTTAGTGTGAGACTGAGGTTCAAGTACAGTATTTAGGGTTATGGTTTAGGTTAAGAATTAAGTGTTAGGGGAAATTAAGTGGTCTATTTATATACAGTTTGCAATGCCATTCACCCTGCAAAACTCTGTGAACTTTCTTTCTGTGCAAACAGACATAAAAAACATTTGTAGCATATTTTCTTTTCAGGCCGAATGTAATCTAATGTAATACTGCATTATGGCCATTAGATAGAGCTGAGCAGCATAGGAAATAAATACTTATTTCCTTTGCTGCTCACCTCCATCTAGTGGCCATAATGCAGTATTACATTACATGCAAAATAAAATATACTAACAGGGTTATTCACAAAAGGGTGAAGAGTTTGGAGAAGGCAGGAGAAGTGAACAATCTAGGCCAAAAAAAGCTGATTTGGAAAAATTCTCCAATTTAGCTCACATTCCAGTTCAGCTATGTTTTCCTAGATTGTTTCCTTCTCCTGCCTTCTCCAAACCCTTCCCCCTTTTGCGAATAGCCCTGTAAGACATTAGTTTTTGCCTCTATTCACACAGAACAAATATTCACAGAGATTCACAGGGCAGTTGTTTGTAAATAGACCCCCAAAATGCTTAGTAATACTTTAGGGCAGTAACGTGCCGTGCCTTCTGTGCTGGGTGAGGCATCCCCCAGCCCGCCGAAGCTCTGCTCCGTCCCACCAAAGCTCCACCCCCAGCTAGGAAACCAAGCAGTGTGAGGAGGAGGAGGGGAGGAGACAGGGAGGAGCATCACTGTCCCTCACTTGCTTGTCACTGGTGAGGCATCGAGATCGATGTCCTCACTGTTTTTTTTTTTTATTGGACAGCTTGGACCAATGGCGCTTTGCCATTGGTCCAAACCATCCACAGAGCTCACGCCTCTAACACAAAGTAGAGGCTGTGACAGCTCTTGACATACCAAGTTAGGTTACACAAGCAATGGGGAAGTCCGCTGCTGTGTAACCTAACTACCTGTCAAAAACTGGATGCAGCACTGCCAGTAATTACCAGGCAGCACTCCGTCCATGACAGGTTACACAGCCGGGAGGCTTTCCCTGCTGTGTAACCTGTAACAAGCCGATCTGAATGGGGAAAAAGCTGTCAGTTTAGACTTGAAGCTGACACCTTTTTTCTTCATAATACTAGGTAAGGCTCTGCCTCACCTGCCTCCCCTGACCGCACGTCCCTGCTTTAGGGGTTAGGGTAAGGTTTAAGATTCAGGTGATAAATATATTGTCCAATTATACAGATTCAAATGATAGAAATAAAACTACACGGCTACGTTTATGATACTGTGTTAACATGCATATTTATGAATTATACCGGTACCTCTATTACAAATTAGTAACAGTGCTTTTAATGGATTGTTAAAAGGTTCATGGTAACCAATATGAGCAATTTTTATGTTTTTTTTTTTCATTAGATCCAATGCAGTCTTTACAAATCATTTGTAGAGCTAACATAATATAGACCTAATTAGCAGGCTGGCTGTTGAAAGTTCCTGGACTTTCTCAAAACAGTCATGAACTTTGGTGGTTTCATAGCACTGACCTATTCCGGAAGGTTGTCCAAGTGTTTCCTGCTGGGAATCCCACGTGCTTCCTCTGGAGAGGTTCCTGTCACCTCTTATGGTAAATGCAGCACCTGTGTTTGTTGATAGTAATTTGAGTCTTACACAACAAAGACTTATTACACCCTGTGCCTACTTCTTGCTTTGAAGTGTGTACATGCCTCTGACTACATTTTCTAATTATCTTTGGAAGCCGAGTTATTGCAGAAATAAAAAAGAGCAAGCCAGGTCTCTTTCTCTGTTTGAACAAAACAAAAAACCCAGCAGTGGCAGACTAAGAACCAAAGTGTCCCAAGGCAGAGATAACAAGAAGTTTCTTCTGAAAACCAGTTAGTGATCGGTTCCCATTTTTAGGACCCAGTGCAGATACATTCCCTCTACTAACTAAAGGAAGATACTGTTTTTTTTTCCTATGCAAGTTTAACAGCACTTTGATAGGTCAACATTAAAGTGTATGTATATGCAAAACTTTTTTTTAGTTTTGGATAAAGGAGGGAAGAGTTAAAACCTCTGATAGTTTCTGATATACTGTGTCCATACCTTACAACAGCCCCTCATTTGGAGGGACTGACCCTTACGGTTACCTGCATGGGCCTGGAACAGAGCTAGGGTAATCCTTATAACCCATCACTTTTTTACTTTGTTATTGAGCATATAACCTGGAATGACCATGTAGTCCAAAAAGTGCCCTGGCACCTAATATACACATACTTGCACTGGGTCAGTGGTTAACCAAGACGTGTGCTTGCTCCTTCATAAACAAGCAAAAGGCAGCTCCTAGATTTGTGTCCCTAGTATTTCCTTTTATACAGCCAAAACTTTGTTTTAGTTTTGGGTGGATTGAGGAAGGGTTGGAAACCATGTCTTCTTTTGTTGACTTTGCTCCCACTGAGGAGATTTTCTTATTCTGCAAGGCGAAAATCAAAGGGAAATGAAACATTTTACATTTATTTCCAGAATAAGTGGTGAGGCTAAGAGGGTTATTCACAAAGCTGCCAAAGGCAGCCAAGTGAATAACCGGCCCGAAGTGAAGTGAGCCGAACGCTGTTCGGCTATTCACTTCAGGCTTGTACGGCTGATTTCAGCCGAACATGCTCAGCAGAGCCGAAGTGCAAAAGGAATTCGACTCAGCCGATCCAACATCTGGATCGGCTGAGCCGAACCTCCGGCAGGCTACTCGCTGCCGTTCGGCCTATTCTCATAGAGGCCTAACGGCAGTAAGTGAATAGCCGAATGCAGCCGAACGTACCAAGCAGAATAGAAAAGCAGTGAAAAAAGTTTTTAAAAAAAAGTAAAAAAAAGGTTTTAAAAAATAAATTAAGATTTTTTAAAAAAAGAAAAAAATCAAAGATTATTGAAAAAAGAAAAAGAAAGAAATTAACAATTGGGCAGAGCTAGCAATGACAGCTAGCTCCGCCCAACTGTTTCCTATTGGCCGGGACCTGCTACAGTCTTCTAGCAGGTCCCGGACAATTAATAACAACTGGGCGGAGCTGGCTGCGACGTCACGGCCAGCTCCGCCAATTTGTCATTAATAATGACAGTTCAGCATCCCCAGGTAACCTGGGGACGCTGATCTGTCATTGCAACTCGGCGGAGCCAGCCGTGAGATCACGGCAGGCTCCTCCCAGCTGCAAGTACTGAGGCTTTCGGACGGCCAATGGCTGGCCAGTCAGCCCGCCTCGGGTTTCACTTTGGCTCAGTCTTCGGGACCTGTAGGGCTATAGTGAATAGCCCGTACAGCAGCCTTTTGGTTCTACTGAACCGAAGGGCTCCGGCGGCCGAAGCTACCTGAAGGACCTGAAGCTGTGGCTGATCCTTCGGCTAGCTTTGTGAATAACCCTCTAAATCCTCAAATAAGGGCATCTGTCTAAGAGGGGAATTCAAACCATTTTTGGTATAGCCATTTTTAATAGTCTGCATAACTGGGGATGTGGCAGAGGTATGTCCATTGCCTAAATTGTGCTGGAAAGTGTCCCTCTTCAGAAATTTGGGAGGTATGTGTGTCTCACTGGGGAGATTTACCTTCACTTCATGTCCCAGAGACACAACTGAAAGTAAGTGGAATCCCCTGTAAAGTAAAAGTAATTCCCCTTTTAGACTGTTGTCATCAAGAACAGGTTTACAACTTGGAAGAGTTAGCCTCTATTTAGTTTTGGTACCATTTGTAAACCTTTGGGTCTACCATCACTTCCATCATTCTAAAATTAACAGGGTTATTCACAAAAGGGTGAAGAGTTTGGAGAAGGCAGGAGAAGTGAACAATCTAGGCCAAAATAGCTGATTTGGAAAGATTCTCCAATTCAGCTCACTTTCCAGTTCAGCTATTTTGGCCTAGATTGTTCACTTCTCCTGCCTTCTGCAAACTCTTCACCATTTGTCAATAACCCTGAAAGTATTTCCACCTAAAAGCAAACCCATTATTGCCCAACACAAGGCAATTCAATAGGTTTGCTTTCATGTCCCCCCCACAGTAGCAAAAAAAGATTCTCCAATTCAGCTCGCTTTCCAGTTCAGCTATGTTGTCCTAGATCGTTCACTTCTCCTGCCTTCTCCAAACTCTTCACCCTTTTGTGAATAGCCCTGTAAATGTTCAAATTAAACAAAATTTAGAACGACTTTCAGCTAGTCTCTGATGGCATTATCGAATGTTTTGTCGAGATTTTTCACATGAGCATTCGTCCAAAAATCTACCAGTGTATGGCCAGCTTTAGGCCGCCATTAAAGCAGCAATACGTTTATTACTACTGTAGCGCCCTCTAAAATGTCGCTATTCAATTTAGAGATACCTGGACTGTAACCAGTCTAGATACTGATTATACAGAGCTCTGCATTAGCGGGTTTGTTTCTCCCAAGAAGAATTTTTGTGTTTAAATGGACTAAAAGTATACTGTGGTTTGGCCACCTATAGCTATATAGTCAGATAGACTGTTGCTGATCAAAGGGGACTGGCAGCTGGAACCAACAGGTAGGAGAACCTATTTCAATATTCAGCGGCTCCTTCGGGGGTGAGCGCTACACTACTACAGTACAGGTGCTCTTTATCATTATAGTGCAGCAGCAAATATCTTTTGTAGCATTGGGAATGTCATAGATTGCCTTCCTCTGCAGATGCTACTCATCATCTAGCAATGACACTCCACACTGAGCCTAGGCAGGCTTAAATATGTCACTGGTCACTTGAACTCTGCGGCTTAGTAAAAGTACCAGAGAGGTCAACAGCCAGAGGTGACACAGCCCTGCATACTATTCTGTAAGGTTATACTTTTTATATGAACCTAGAAAAATGCAGCCCATGTTCAAGCTCTTAGACATATCATCTTGACAGAAGGGCTTTGAGTATATTTATGGGCTTATATTGCCATGGTCTGCTCAGTCATCCTGTTCACTGAATGCTATACGTACCCTCTTGCTGGCCTCAAGTACTATACAGAATCAGCAACTTTGCTAGCACACAAATATTATTTATCCCTAAAATTTGGCTGTCACCCATACAGTCTGGTGTGTATTATATGCACGACTTGTGGTTTAGCCCTTTGCCAGAATGGAGACTTTAATTCATTTCATCTTCAGTGTTTATAGTGAAAGTGCCTTATCCTGGACATGGAATCAAGAGGAGAAGCAGACTCTCCCTCATTTGGAGGGATTGTCCCTCTTTTGGAACCAAATTCCCCTGTCCCTCTTTCCTCCTCAGTTGTCCCTCTTTTTGATTTAATGTATGGACCTCTATAAAAAAAAAAATATATATGTGTAGTGTGTCCTAGTGCTGCTTATCTACTGCAACCCTTTTTAAAGTAACTTCCTGTCAGCATCCTAGCACTTCAGTGATGGCCTCATGGCATTTCTCAGAGTGGGTTTCCAACAATGGTGACAACAGGAGATCATGCCACGGTGGTGACAGGGTAACAACCCAGGAGGACAATCCTGCAAGGAGAGCAATTGGGAGCTGGGGACAGAGCATTGTCCCCTTATAACAGATACTTTAACTCTTAGCATCCTTATTTATATCCCTTGACCTATGACCTAAAGCCAAACTCCAAGCCTAACTTTTGAATAAAGTGGGGCAGAGTTAAATACCAGGACAGGAAGGCGCAGACCGCAATAAAAATAAAGTTCTAACTCTTTTCCATTATCCTCTACAGTTTTTGTTTAGGACCCCATATTTCCATAAAGTAGAATTCCAGGCAAATAAAATCGCAACCCTTGCAGTGGGGCTACCCCCACACTGCAAGGGTTAAGTGCACATTTTGACTATGGAGCAAAAAAAACAGAGTTAAGCTGTGCATACACTTTTTTTCGTTCGACCCATGGGCTGGACATACATTTTTTTGGTTCAACCTGCGAGGCTGAAAGAAAAAAATAGAGCAGATTCTTTCACGAGCTACAAGTGCGTTGATTGAGAAATCCCCGCTGTTTCTTTTGTATGTTGACAGCGGCCACAATTTAGAATACCCCAACAGCAACTCATTGGCTGCCAGCTCTGTTCAGCTAAAGATTTTTTCGACCAGCTCCTTTGATCAGCTGATCAAGGAATGCTGGCCTAAAGGGTGCTGACAGCAGCACCTGCATGTGCAAATTGCAGCCAGTTCCTTAAGAAATTCACAGTGTATGCCCACAGGTCTCTTCAGTTTGTCTCCTCCTCGACTCCAGCAATGGAATGTTGCTCGGCTTCCTCATGACTTATACACTGTATAGAATATAATAACTCACTGCACCTTAGACACTGGGAGCGGAGGGGCAACAAGGCTGAAGGAACCGGGATTGTGGTTCAGATGAACATAACTAAATGATCAGTCAAGCAAAACAAATGGCAAACACACTCATCCATTTGTTACCAGCTTTACAGCAAGGTGCACATGGAAGGGCTTAATACAGTACAACAGCGAAAAGTTTCCCAGCACACTCACCAGCCAGCATGCAAAAAAACTTGTCTCACCGCTAAGGTTAAAAACAGAGGTTTAGATACACGTCTTCTGCAGAAAATGTGAAAGCCGCACAGCCGCGCCAAGGCACCTGTATATAGTGCGGCCCTATCTCAAACCTATGAGAGTCTCCATCTTGGAGCACATGTGGAAAAAGATCAAATTGGGTGCAGATTTGTCAGGAGGAAGCCCAACCTCCCTTAAAGGCACAGGGATGCACAAGGAACCCCGCACATCACAACGGCAGCTGAGGCCCCCCAAGCATCAATGCACCAAATCAGTCAAGTAAAACAAATGGCCCCTTGTGCATCCCTAAATAGAGGTGCCTTGGCGCGGCTGTGCGGCTTTCACATTTTCTGCAGAAGACGTGTATCTAAACCTCTGTTTTTAACCTTAGCGGTGAGACAACTAAATGATCAGGTGACAGCGGCCACATCTGTAAGCATCAGTCTGCTGCATGCATCTCTCTTGTGTCCAGTGACAGTCATCTATTCCAAACAGCATATAATCGTATCATATATAATTACATGCAGACTTACACTAACAGGTGTGGCCGCTGTCTCCTGGCCTTTACATTCAATTGGTACAGCGATCGCATCTGAACGGTGACACCTAGCATTCCTACTGCAAGAATCCGTAGGTTCCTGTTGAAGGCATGCTAGATTGCCCCTTGTACAACACAAACGTATGGCTGAAGCTGGGTTGCAACATGTAACTCTCACCCTAAAACTTTACCTAACTTCTTAAGTGATACCTAAACTTCTAATCTCTCTCTTAACACTAACCCCAAATATATCCCTTAACTTGACCTGAGAATAAAAAAACCCTAATCTTTGACATTAACAAAACCTCAACTAATAAACTAGTCCCCCAAAGAGTTAAAATGCATTGGGGTCAATTCACAAAGCTTATTTTCTTCATTTCAGCCATTAAACTCAATAACGCTTCTTATTTTTAAGAAGTAGTAAATTAACTTTTCAGACGTTATTTTAACTATTCAGACGTTATTTTAACAACTGGAGTGATAAAATATGCTTGAAATGCAATTCGCAAAAGGAAAAGGTCCTTTTATCACTCCGTAGATTTCCTCTCACTTCCTGTTGTCTCAAGGACTGGAAGTGAGATTAAATCTTTCTAATGAGGATACAGACAGCAGTAAAAGCCCACGTTGACCCGGAAGAAAAGGCGGGCACCCGTCGTCTGCACGTCTATGAAGAGCCAACTTCCTGTAATGTACGTACAGAACTACGAACCAGACCCAAAAAAGCGGGCACTCCTTGTCGGCACGAGCGAGGTAGCATTACAACAACTGAAATGCTGCACGGTACACTTTGGCTGCAGCCTGGGACCCCCTGCTGTACAGTAATAGCTTCCGTTTGTAAGTAGGAGTCGTATGTAAGTCGGATGTTTGTAACTCGAAGACTGCCTGTATATTTCATTGTACTTAAAATACATTTTAATGGCTTTACATTTACTGCCTTATGTTGCTATCGGTACTTCTTATTTTGCCATCTTTATCCTTGTGCTGTTATAGCTATATATATATGTATAT